>NW_027099004.1:0-103454 GCF_037042795.1 Molothrus aeneus
GAACGAGTTTTGGACAACTACCTTTCATTCTTGCCAAACTCTTTGCAGACCCCCGTGCAAGCTTTAGAACAAGATTTTGGATGTTTTCTTTCCTGGCAGAGTTTCTCCTTGCAAGATATGGTGGAAAAGCTTTTGGCTGAGTGTAGAGCGGCAAGACACGCAGAAGACGCAGATACGCAGCTCTCCGAAGCTAAGTGCCGGTCCCGGGCTTCTTTCGGCACAAACCGCTCTCAGGAGCTCCCTGCGCTCGCCACAATGCTCTGTGTGCGAAGAAGCCGCTTCTTCGCCTCCGGGAGAATCGGCGAGCGGCAGCTTCCCAAAGGCGAAGATGCAAGCTGCAGCACACAGGCACAGTGTGGGCAGCCTTCAGACTTAGAGAAAACAGTACTTTACCACTCTCCTGCCTTTTCCATGGTTATTCTATTGGAAAGAACGAGTTTTGGACAACTACCTTTCATTCTTGCCAAACTCTTTGCAGACCCCCGTGCAAGCTTTAGAACAAGATTTTGGATGTTTTCTTTCCTGGCAGAGTTTCTCCTTGCAAGATATGGTGGAAAAGCTTTTGGCTGAGTGTAGAGCGGCAAGACACGCAGAAGACGCAGATACGCAGCTCTCCGAAGCTAAGTGCCGGTCCCGGGCTTCTTTCGGCACAAACCGCTCTCAGGAGCTCCCTGCGCTCGCCACAATGCTCTGTGTGCGAAGAAGCCGCTTCTTCGCCTGCGGGAGAATCGGCGAGCGGCAGCTTCCCAAAGGCGAAGATGCAAGCTGCAGCACACAGGCACAGTGTGGGCAGCCTTCAGACTTAGAGAAAACAGTACTTTACCACTCTCCTGCCTTTTCCATGGTTATTCTATTGGAAAAGAACGAGTTTTGGACAACTACCTTTCATTCTTGCCAAACTCTTTGCAGACCTCCGTGCAAGCTTTAGAACAAGATTTTGGATGTTTTCTTTCCTGGCAGAGTTTCTCCTTGCAAGATATGGTGGAAAAGCTTTTTGCTGAGTGTAGAGCGGCAAGACAGGCAGAAGACGCAGATACGCAGCTCTCCGAAGCTAAGTGCCGGTCCCGGGCTTCTTTCGGCACAAACCGCTCTCAGGAGCTCCCTGCGCTCGCCACAATGCTCTGTGTGCGAAGAAGCCGCTTCTTCGCCTGCGGGAGAATCGGCGAGCGGCAGCTTCCCAAAGGCGAAGATGCAAGCTGCAGCACACAGGCACAGTGTGGGCAGCATTCAGACTTAGAGAAAACAGTACTTTACCACTCTCCTGCCTTTTCCATGGTTATTCTATTGGAAAAGAACGAGTTTTGGACAACTACCTTTCATTCTTGCCAAACTCTTTGCAGACCCCCGTGCAAGCTTTAGAACAAGATTTTGGATGTTTTCTTTCCTGGCAGAGTTTCTCCTTGCAAGATATGGTGGAAAAGCTTTTTGCTGAGTGTAGAGCGGCAAGACACGCAGAAGACGCGGATACGCAGCTCTCCGAAGCTAAGTGCCGGTCCCGGGCTTCTTTCGGCACAAACCGCTCTCAGGAGCTCCCTGCGCTCGCCACAATGCTCTGTGTGCGAAGAAGCCGCTTCTTCGCCTCCGGGAGAATCGGCGAGCGGCAGCTTCCCAAAGGCGAAGATGCAAGCTGCAGCACACAGGCACAGTGTGGGCAGCATTCAGACTTAGAGAAAACAGTACTTTACCACTCTCCTGCCTTTTCCATGGTTATTCTATTGGAAAAGAACGAGTTTTGGACAACTACCTTTCATTCTTGCCAAACTCTTTGCAGACCCCCGTGCAAGCTTTAGAACAAGTTTTTGGATGTTTTCTTTCCTGGCAGAGTTTCTCCTTGCAAGATATGGTGGAAAAGCTTTTTGCTGAGTGTAGAGCGGCAAGACACGCAGAAGACGCAGATACGCAGCTCTCCGAAGCTAAGTGCCGGTCCCGGGGTTCTTTCGGCACAAACCGCTCTCAGGAGCTCCCTGCGCTCGCCACAATGCTCTGTGTGCGAAGAAGCCGCTTCTTCGCCTCCGGGAGAATCGGCGAGCGGCAGCTTCCCAAAGGCGAAGATGCAAGCTGCAGCACACAGGCACAGTGTGGGCAGCCTTCAGACTTAGAGAAAACAGTACTTTACCACTCTCCTGCCTTTTCCATGGTTATTCTATTGGAAAAGAACGAGTTTTGGACAACTACCTTTCATTCTTGCCAAACTCTTTGCAGACCCCCGTGCAAGCTTTAGAACAAGATTTTGGATGTTTTCTTTCCTGGCAGAGTTTCTCCTTGCAAGATATGGTGGAAAAGCTTTTGGCTGAGTGTAGAGCGGCAAGACACGCAGAAGACGCAGATACGCAGCTCTCCGAAGCTAAGTGCCGGTCCCGGGCTTCTTTCGGCACAAACCGCTCTCAGGAGCTCCCTGCGCTCGCCACAATGCTCTGTGTGCGAAGAAGCCGCTTCTTCGCCTCCGGGAGAATCGGCGAGCGGCAGCTTCCCAAAGGCGAAGATGCAAGCTGCAGCACACAGGCACAGTGTGGGCAGCCTTCAGACTTAGAGAAAACAGTACTTTACCACTCTCCTGCCTTTTCCATGGTTATTCTATTGGAAAAGAACGAGTTTTGGACAACTACCTTTCATTCTTGCCAAACTCTTTGCAGACCCCCGTGCAAGCTTTAGAACAAGATTTTGGATGTTTTCTTTCCTGGCAGAGTTTCTCCTTGCAAGATATGGTGGAAAAGCTTTTGGCTGAGTGTAGAGCGGCAAGACACGCAGAAGACGCAGATACGCAGCTCTCCGAAGCTAAGTGCCGGTCCCGGGCTTCTTTCGGCACAAACCGCTCTCAGGAGCTCCCTGCGCTCGCCACAATGCTCTGTGTGCGAAGAAGCCGCTTCTTCGCCTCCGGGAGAATCGGCGAGCGGCAGCTTCCCAAAGGCGAAGATGCAAGCTGCAGCACACAGGCACAGTGTGGGCAGCATTCAGACTTAGAGAAAACAGTACTTTACCACTCTCCTGCCTTTTCCATGGTTATTCTATTGGAAAAGAACGAGTTTTGGACAACTACCTTTCATTCTTGCCAAACTCTTTGCAGACCCCCGTGCAAGCTTTAGAACAAGTTTTTGGATGTTTTCTTTCCTGGCAGAGTTTCTCCTTGCAAGATATGGTGGAAAAGCTTTTTGCTGAGTGTAGAGCGGCAAGACACGCAGAAGACGCAGATACGCAGCTCTCCGAAGCTAAGTGCCGGTCCCGGGCTTCTTTCGGCACAAACCGCTCTCAGGAGCTCCCTGCGCTCGCCACAATGCTCTGTGTGCGAAGAAGCCGCTTCTTCGCCTCCGGGAGAATCGGCGAGCGGCAGCTTCCCAAAGGCGAAGATGCAAGCTGCAGCACACAGGCACAGTGTGGGCAGCATTCAGACTTAGAGAAAACAGTACTTTACCACTCTCCTGCCTTTTCCATGGTTATTCTATTGGAAAAGAACGAGTTTTGGACAACTACCTTTCATTCTTGCCAAACTCTTTGCAGACCCCCGTGCAAGCTTTAGAACAAGATTTTGGATGTTTTCTTTCCTGGCAGAGTTTCTCCTTGCAAGATATGGTGGAAAAGCTTTTGGCTGAGTGTAGAGCGGCAAGACACGCAGAAGACGCAGATACGCAGCTCTCCGAAGCTAAGTGCCGGTCCCGGGCTTCTTTCGGCACAAACCGTTCTCAGGAGCTCCCTGCGCTCGCCACAATGCTCTGTGTGCGAAGAAGCCGCTTCTTCGCCTGCGGGAGAATCGGCGAGCGGCAGCTTCCCAAAGGCGAAGATGCAAGCTGCAGCACACAGGCACAGTGTGGGCAGCCTTCAGACTTAGAGAAAACAGTACTTTACCACTCTCCTGCCTTATCCATGGTTATTCTATTGGAAAAGAACGAGTTTTGGACAACTACCTTTCATTCTTGCCAAACTCTTTGCAGACCCCCGTGCAAGCTTTAGAACAAGATTTTGGATGTTTTTTTCCTGGCAGAGTTTCTCCTTGCAAGATATGGTGAAAAAGCTTTTTGCTGAGTGTAGAGCGGCAAGACACGCAGAAGACGCAGATACGCAGCTCTCCGAAGCTAAGTGCCGGTCCCGGGCTTCTTTCGGCACAAACCGCTCTCAGGAGCTCCCTGCGCTCGCCACAATGCTCTGTGTGCGAAGAAGCCGCTTCTTCGCCTCCGGGAGAATCGGCGAGCGGCAGCTTCCCAAAGGCGAAGATGCAAGCTGCAGCACACAGGCACAGTGTGGGCAGCCTTCAGACTTAGAGAAAACAGTACTTTACCACTCTCCTGCCTTTTCCATGGTTATTCTATTGGAAAAGAACGAGTTTTGGACAACTACCTTTCATTCTTGCCAAACTCTTTGCAGACCCCCGTGCAAGCTTTAGAACAAGATTTTGGATGTTTTCTTTCCTGGCAGAGTTTCTCCTTGCAAGATATGGTGGAAAAGCTTTTTGCTGAGTGTAGAGCGGCAAGACACGCAGAAGACGCAGATACGCAGCTCTCCGAAGCTAAGTGCCGGTCCCGGGCTTCTTTCGGCACAAACCGCTCTCAGGAGCTCCCTGCGCTCGCCACAATGCTCTGTGTGCGAAGAAGCCGCTTCTTCGCCTCCGGGAGAATCGGCGAGCGGCAGCTTCCCAAAGGCGAAGATGCAAGCTGCAGCACACAGGCACAGTGTGGGCAGCCTTCAGACTTAGAGAAAACAGTACTTTACCACTCTCCTGCCTTTTCCATGGTTATTCTATTGGAAAAGAACGAGTTTTGGACAACTACCTTTCATTCTTGCCAAACTCTTTGCAGACCCCCGTGCAAGCTTTAGAACAAGTTTTTGGATGTTTTCTTTCCTGGCAGAGTTTCTCCTTGCAAGATATGGTGGAAAAGCTTTTTGCTGAGTGTAGAGCGGCAAGACACGCAGAAGACGCAGATACGCAGCTCTCCGAAGCTAAGTGCCGGTCCCGGGCTTCTTTCGGCACAAACCTCTCTCAGGAGCTCCCTGCGCCCTCCACAATGCTCTGTGTGCGAAGAAGCCGCTTCTTCGCCTCCGGGAGAATCGGCGAGCGGCAGCTTCCCAAAGGCGAAGATGCAAGCTGCAGCACACAGGCACAGTGTGGGCAGCATTCAGACTTAGAGAAAACAGTACTTTACCACTCTCCTGCCTTTTCCATGGTTATTCTATTGGAAAAGAACGAGTTTTGGACAACTACCTTTCATTCTTGCCAAACTCTTTGCAGACCCCCGTGCAAGCTTTAGAACAAGATTTTGGATGTTTTCTTTCCTGGCAGAGTTTCTCCTTGCAAGATATGGTGGAAAAGCTTTTGGCTGAGTGTAGAGCGGCAAGACACGCAGAAGACGCAGATACGCAGCTCTCCGAAGCTAAGTGCCGGTCCCGGGCTTCTTTCGGCACAAACCGCTCTCAGGAGCTCCCTGCGCTCGCCACAATGCTCTGTGTGCGAAGAAGCCGCTTCTTCGCCTCCGGGAGAATCGGCGAGCGGCAGCTTCCCAAAGGCGAAGATGCAAGCTGCAGCACACAGGCACAGTGTGGGCAGCCTTCAGACTTAGAGAAAACAGTACTTTACCACTCTCCTGCCTTTTCCATGGTTATTCTATTGGAAAAGAACGAGTTTTGGACAACTACCTTTCATTCTTGCCAAACTCTTTGCAGACCCCCGTGCAAGCTTTAGAACAAGATTTTGGATGTTTTCTTTCCTGGCAGAGTTTCTCCTTGCAAGATATGGTGGAAAAGCTTTTGGCTGAGTGTAGAGCGGCAAGACACGCAGAAGACGCAGATACGCAGCTCTCCGAAGCTAAGTGCCGGTCCCGGGCTTCTTTCGGCACAAACCGCTCTCAGGAGCTCCCTGCGCTCGCCACAATGCTCTGTGTGCGAAGAAGCCGCTTCTTCGCCTCCGGGAGAATCGGCGAGCGGCAGCTTCCCAAAGGCGAAGATGCAAGCTGCAGCACACAGGCACAGTGTGGGCAGCATTCAGACTTAGAGAAAACAGTACTTTACCACTCTCCTGCCTTTTCCATGGTTATTCTATTGGAAAAGAACGAGTTTTGGACAACTACCTTTCATTCTTGCCAAACTCTTTGCAGACCCCCGTGCAAGCTTTAGAACAAGATTTTGGATGTTTTCTTTCCTGGCAGAGTTTCTCCTTGCAAGATATGGTGGAAAAGCTTTTGGCTGAGTGTAGAGCGGCAAGACACGCAGAAGACGCAGATACGCAGCTCTCCGAAGCTAAGTGCCGGTCCCGGGCTTCTTTCGGCACAAACCGCTCTCAGGAGCTCCCTGCGCTCGCCACAATGCTCTGTGTGCGAAGAAGCCGCTTCTTCGCCTCCGGGAGAATCGGCGAGCGGCAGCTTCCCAAAGGCGAAGATGCAAGCTGCAGCACACAGGCACAGTGTGGGCAGCCTTCAGACTTAGAGAAAACAGTACTTTACCACTCTCCTGCCTTTTCCATGGTTATTCTATTGGAAAAGAACGAGTTTTGGACAACTACCTTTCATTCTTGCCAAACTCTTTGCAGACCCCCGTGCAAGCTTTAGAACAAGTTTTTGGATGTTTTCTTTCCTGGCAGAGTTTCTCCTTGCAAGATATGGTGGAAAAGCTTTTTGCTGAGTGTAGAGCGGCAAGACACGCAGAAGACGCGGATACGCAGCTCTCCGAAGCTAAGTGCCGGTCCCGGGCTTCTTTCGGCACAAACCTCTCTCAGGAGCTCCCTGCGCCCTCCACAATGCTCTGTGTGCGAAGAAGCCGCTTCTTCGCCTCCGGGAGAATCGGCGAGCGGCAGCTTCCCAAAGGCGAAGATGCAAGCTGCAGCACACAGGCACAGTGTGGGCAGCCTTCAGACTTAGAGAAAACAGTACTTTACCACTCTCCTGCCTTTTCCATGGTTATTCTATTGGAAAAGAACGAGTTTTGGACAACTACCTTTCATTCTTGCCAAACTCTTTGCAGACCCCCGTGCAAGCTTTAGAACAAGATTTTGGATGTTTTCTTTCCTGGCAGAGTTTCTCCTTGCAAGATATGGTGGAAAAGCTTTTGGCTGAGTGTAGAGCGGCAAGACACGCAGAAGACGCAGATACGCAGCTCTCCGAAGCTAAGTGCCGGTCCCGGGCTTCTTTCGGCACAAACCGCTCTCAGGAGCTCCCTGCGCTCGCCACAATGCTCTGTGTGCGAAGAAGCCGCTTCTTCGCCTCCGGGAGAATCGGCGAGCGGCAGCTTCCCAAAGGCGAAGATGCAAGCTGCAGCACACAGGCACAGTGTGGGCAGCCTTCAGACTTAGAGAAAACAGTACTTTACCACTCTCCTGCCTTTTCCATGGTTATTCTATTGGAAAAGAACGAGTTTTGGACAACTACCTTTCATTCTTGCCAAACTCTTTGCAGACCCCCGTGCAAGCTTTAGAACAAGATTTTGGATGTTTTCTTTCCTGGCAGAGTTTCTCCTTGCAAGATATGGTGGAAAAGCTTTTGGCTGAGTGTAGAGCGGCAAGACACGCAGAAGACGCAGATACGCAGCTCTCCGAAGCTAAGTGCCGGTCCCGGGCTTCTTTCGGCACAAACCGCTCTCAGGAGCTCCCTGCGCTCGCCACAATGCTCTGTGTGCGAAGAAGCCGCTTCTTCGCCTCCGGGAGAATCGGCGAGCGGCAGCTTCCCAAAGGCGAAGATGCAAGCTGCAGCACACAGGCACAGTGTGGGCAGCCTTCAGACTTAGAGAAAACAGTACTTTACCACTCTCCTGCCTTTTCCATGGTTATTCTATTGGAAAAGAACGAGTTTTGGACAACTACCTTTCATTCTTGCCAAACTCTTTGCAGACCCCCGTGCAAGCTTTAGAACAAGATTTTGGATGTTTTCTTTCCTGGCAGAGTTTCTCCTTGCAAGATATGGTGGAAAAGCTTTTGGCTGAGTGTAGAGCGGCAAGACACGCAGAAGACGCAGATACGCAGCTCTCCGAAGCTAAGTGCCGGTCCCGGGCTTCTTTCGGCACAAACCGCTCTCAGGAGCTCCCTGCGCTCGCCACAATGCTCTGTGTGCGAAGAAGCCGCTTCTTCGCCTCCGGGAGAATCGGCGAGCGGCAGCTTCCCAAAGGCGAAGATGCAAGCTGCAGCACACAGGCACAGTGTGGGCAGCCTTCAGACTTAGAGAAAACAGTACTTTACCACTCTCCTGCCTTTTCCATGGTTATTCTATTGGAAAAGAACGAGTTTTGGACAACTACCTTTTATTCTTGCCAAACTCTTTGCAGACCCCCGTGCAAGCTTTAGAACAAGATTTTCGATGTTTTCTTTCCTGGCAGAGTTTCTCCTTGCAAGATATGGTGGAAAAGCTTTTTGCTGAGTGTAGAGCGGCAAGACACGCAGAAGACGCAGATACGCAGCTCTCCGAAGCTAAGTGCCGGTCCCGGGCTTCTTTCGGCACAAACCGCTCTCAGGAGCTCCCTGCGCTCGCCACAATGCTCTGTGTGCGAAGAAGCCGCTTCTTCGCCTCCGGGAGAATCGGCGAGCGGCAGCTTCCCAAAGGCGAAGATGCAAGCTGCAGCACACAGGCACAGTGTGGGCAGCCTTCAGACTTAGAGAAAACAGTACTTTACCACTCTCCTGCCTTTTCCATGGTTATTCTATTGGAAAAGAACGAGTTTTGGACAACTACCTTTCATTCTTGCCAAACTCTTTGCAGACCCCCGTGCAAGCTTTAGAACAAGATTTTGGATGTTTTCTTTCCTGGCAGAGTTTCTCCTTGCAAGATATGGTGGAAAAGCTTTTGGCTGAGTGTAGAGCGGCAAGACACGCAGAAGACGCAGATACGCAGCTCTCCGAAGCTAAGTGCCGGTCCCGGGCTTCTTTCGGCACAAACCGCTCTCAGGAGCTCCCTGCGCTCGCCACAATGCTCTGTGTGCGAAGAAGCCGCTTCTTCGCCTGCGGGAGAATCGGCGAGCGGCAGCTTCCCAAAGGCGAAGATGCAAGCTGCAGCACACAGGCACAGTGTGGGCAGCCTTCAGACTTAGAGAAAACAGTACTTTACCACTCTCCTGCCTTTTCCATGGTTATTCTATTGGAAAAGAACGAGTTTTGGACAACTACCTTTCATTCTTGCCAAACTCTTTGCAGACCCCCGTGCAAGCTTTAGAACAAGATTTTGGATGTTTTCTTTCCTGGCAGAGTTTCTCCTTGCAAGATATGGTGGAAAAGCTTTTGGCTGAGTGTAGAGCGGCAAGACACGCAGAAGACGCAGATACGCAGCTCTCCGAAGCTAAGTGCCGGTCCCGGGCTTCTTTCGGCACAAACCGCTCTCAGGAGCTCCCTGCGCTCGCCACAATGCTCTGTGTGCGAAGAAGCCGCTTCTTCGCCTCCGGGAGAATCGGCGAGCGGCAGCTTCCCAAAGGCGAAGATGCAAGCTGCAGCACACAGGCACAGTGTGGGCAGCATTCAGACTTAGAGAAAACAGTACTTTACCACTCTCCTGCCTTTTCCATGGTTATTCTATTGGAAAAGAACGAGTTTTGGACAACTACCTTTCATTCTTGCCAAACTCTTTGCAGACCCCCGTGCAAGCTTTAGAACAAGATTTTGGATGTTTTCTTTCCTGGCAGAGTTTCTCCTTGCAAGATATGGTGGAAAAGCTTTTGGCTGAGTGTAGAGCGGCAAGACACGCAGAAGACGCAGATACGCAGCTCTCCGAAGCTAAGTGCCGGTCCCGGGCTTCTTTCGGCACAAACCGCTCTCAGGAGCTCCCTGCGCTCGCCACAATGCTCTGTGTGCGAAGAAGCCGCTTCTTCGCCTGCGGGAGAATCGGCGAGCGGCAGCTTCCCAAAGGCGAAGATGCAAGCTGCAGCACACAGGCACAGTGTGGGCAGCCTTCAGACTTAGAGAAAACAGTACTTTACCACTCTCCTGCCTTTTCCATGGTTATTCTATTGTGAAAAGAACGAGTTTTGGACAACTACCTTTCATTCTTGCCAAACTCTTTGCAGACCCCCGTGCAAGCTTTAGAACAAGATTTTGGATGTTTTCTTTCCTGGCAGAGTTTCTCCTTGCAAGATATGGTGGAAAAGCTTTTGGCTGAGTGTAGAGCGGCAAGACACGCAGAAGACGCAGATACGCAGCTCTCCGAAGCTAAGTGCCGGTCCCGGGCTTCTTTCGGCACAAACCGCTCTCAGGAGCTCCCTGCGCTCGCCACAATGCTCTGTGTGCGAAGAAGCCGCTTCTTCGCCTCCGGGAGAATCGGCGAGCGGCAGCTTCCCAAAGGCGAAGATGCAAGCTGCAGCACACAGGCACAGTGTGGGCAGCCTTCAGACTTCGAGAAAACAGTACTTTACCACTCTCCTGCCTTTTCCATGGTTATTCTATTGGAAAAGAACGAGTTTTGGACAACTACCTTTCATTCTTGCCAAACTCTTTGCAGACCCCCGTGCAAGCTTTAGAACAAGATTTTGGATGTTTTCTTTCCTGGCAGAGTTTCTCCTTGCAAGATATGGTGGAAAAGCTTTTGGCTGAGTGTAGAGCGGCAAGACACGCAGAAGACGCAGATACGCAGCTCTCCGAAGCTAAGTGCCGGTCCCGGGCTTCTTTCGGCACAAACCGCTCTCAGGAGCTCCCTGCGCTCGCCACAATGCTCTGTGTGCGAAGAAGCCGCTTCTTCGCCTCCGGGAGAATCGGCGAGCGGCAGCTTCCCAAAGGCGAAGATGCAAGCTGCAGCACACAGGCACAGTGTGGGCAGCCTTCAGACTTAGAGAAAACAGTACTTTACCACTCTCCTGCCTTTTCCATGGTTATTCTATTGGAAAAGAACGAGTTTTGGACAACTACCTTTCATTCTTGCCAAACTCTTTGCAGACCCCCGTGCAAGCTTTAGAACAAGATTTTGGATGTTTTCTTTCCTGGCAGAGTTTCTCCTTGCAAGATATGGTGGAAAAGCTTTTGGCTGAGTGTAGAGCGGCAAGACACGCAGAAGACGCAGATACGCAGCTCTCCGAAGCTAAGTGCCGGTCCCGGGCTTCTTTCGGCACAAACCGCTCTCAGGAGCTCCCTGCGCTCGCCACAATGCTCTGTGTGCGAAGAAGCCGCTTCTTCGCCTGCGGGAGAATCGGCGAGCGGCAGCTTCCCAAAGGCGAAGATGCAAGCTGCAGCACACAGGCACAGTGTGGGCAGCCTTCAGACTTAGAGAAAACAGTACTTTACCACTCTCCTGCCTTTTCCATGGTTATTCTATTGGAAAAGAACGAGTTTTGGACAACTACCTTTCATTCTTGCCAAACTCTTTGCAGACCTCCGTGCAAGCTTTAGAACAAGATTTTGGATGTTTTCTTTCCTGGCAGAGTTTCTCCTTGCAAGATATGGTGGAAAAGCTTTTTGCTGAGTGTAGAGCGGCAAGACAGGCAGAAGACGCAGATACGCAGCTCTCCGAAGCTAAGTGCCGGTCCCGGGCTTCTTTCGGCACAAACCGCTCTCAGGAGCTCCCTGCGCTCGCCACAATGCTCTGTGTGCGAAGAAGCCGCTTCTTCGCCTGCGGGAGAATCGGCGAGCGGCAGCTTCCCAAAGGCGAAGATGCAAGCTGCAGCACACAGGCACAGTGTGGGCAGCATTCAGACTTAGAAAAAACAGTACTTTACCACTCTCCTGCCTTTTCCATGGTTATTCTATTGGAAAAGAACGAGTTTTGGACAACTACCTTTCATTCTTGCCAAACTCTTTGCAGACCCCCGTGCAAGCTTTAGAACAAGATTTTGGATGTTTTCTTTCCTGGCAGAGTTTCTCCTTGCAAGATATGCTGGAAAAGCTTTTTGCTGAGTGTAGAGCGGCAAGACACGCAGAAGACGCGGATACGCAGCTCTCCGAAGCTAAGTGCCGGTCCCGGGCTTCTTTCGGCACAAACCGCTCTCAGGAGCTCCCTGCGCTCGCCACAATGCTCTGTGTGCGAAGAAGCCGCTTCTTCGCCTCCGGGAGAATCGGCGAGCGGCAGCTTCCCAAAGGCGAAGATGCAAGCTGCAGCACACAGGCACAGTGTGGGCAGCATTCAGACTTAGAGAAAACAGTACTTTACCACTCTCCTGCCTTTTCCATGGTTATTCTATTGGAAAAGAACGAGTTTTGGACAACTACCTTTCATTCTTGCCAAACTCTTTGCAGACCCCCGTGCAAGCTTTAGAACAAGTTTTTGGATGTTTTCTTTCCTGGCAGAGTTTCTCCTTGCAAGATATGGTGGAAAAGCTTTTTGCTGAGTGTAGAGCGGCAAGACACGCAGAAGACGCAGATACGCAGCTCTCCGAAGCTAAGTGCCGGTCCCGGGGTTCTTTCGGCACAAACCGCTCTCAGGAGCTCCCTGCGCTCGCCACAATGCTCTGTGTGCGAAGAAGCCGCTTCTTCGCCTCCGGGAGAATCGGCGAGCGGCAGCTTCCCAAAGGCGAAGATGCAAGCTGCAGCACACAGGCACAGTGTGGGCAGCCTTCAGACTTAGAGAAAACAGTACTTTACCACTCTCCTGCCTTTTCCATGGTTATTCTATTGGAAAAGAACGAGTTTTGGACAACTACCTTTCATTCTTGCCAAACTCTTTGCAGACCCCCGTGCAAGCTTTAGAACAAGATTTTGGATGTTTTCTTTCCTGGCAGAGTTTCTCCTTGCAAGATATGGTGGAAAAGCTTTTGGCTGAGTGTAGAGCGGCAAGACACGCAGAAGACGCAGATACGCAGCTCTCCGAAGCTAAGTGCCGGTCCCGGGCTTCTTTCGGCACAAACCGCTCTCAGGAGCTCCCTGCGCTCGCCACAATGCTCTGTGTGCGAAGAAGCCGCTTCTTCGCCTCCGGGAGAATCGGCGAGCGGCAGCTTCCCAAAGGCGAAGATGCAAGCTGCAGCACACAGGCACAGTGTGGGCAGCCTTCAGACTTAGAGAAAACAGTACTTTACCACTCTCCTGCCTTTTCCATGGTTATTCTATTGGAAAAGAACGAGTTTTGGACAACTACCTTTCATTCTTGCCAAACTCTTTGCAGACCCCCGTGCAAGCTTTAGAACAAGATTTTGGATGTTTTCTTTCCTGGCAGAGTTTCTCCTTGCAAGATATGGTGGAAAAGCTTTTGGCTGAGTGTAGAGCGGCAAGACACGCAGAAGACGCAGATACGCAGCTCTCCGAAGCTAAGTGCCGGTCCCGGGCTTCTTTCGGCACAAACCGCTCTCAGGAGCTCCCTGCGCTCGCCACAATGCTCTGTGTGCGAAGAAGCCGCTTCTTCGCCTCCGGGAGAATCGGCGAGCGGCAGCTTCCCAAAGGCGAAGATGCAAGCTGCAGCACACAGGCACAGTGTGGGCAGCCTACAGACTTAGAGAAAACAGTACTTTACCACTCTCCTGCCTTTTCCATGGTTATTCTATTGGAAAAGAACGAGTTTTGGACAACTACCTTTCATTCTTGCCAAACTCTTTGCAGACCCCCGTGCAAGCTTTAGAACAAGTTTTTGGATGTTTTCTTTCCTGGCAGAGTTTCTCCTTGCAAGATATGGTGGAAAAGCTTTTTGCTGAGTGTAGAGCGGCAAGACACGCAGAAGACGCAGATACGCAGCTCTCCGAAGCTAAGTGCCGGTCCCGGGCTTCTTTCGGCACAAACCGCTCTCAGGAGCTCCCTGCGCTCGCCACAATGCTCTGTGTGCGAAGAAGCCGCTTCTTCGCCTCCGGGAGAATCGGCGAGCGGCAGCTTCCCAAAGGCGAAGATGCAAGCTGCAGCACACAGGCACAGTGTGGGCAGCATTCAGACTTAGAGAAAACAGTACTTTACCACTCTCCTGCCTTTTCCATGGTTATTCTATTGGAAAAGAACGAGTTTTGGACAACTACCTTTCATTCTTGCCAAACTCTTTGCAGACCCCCGTGCAAGCTTTAGAACAAGATTTTGGATGTTTTCTTTCCTGGCAGAGTTTCTCCTTGCAAGATATGGTGGAAAAGCTTTTGGCTGAGTGTAGAGCGGCAAGACACGCAGAAGACGCAGATACGCAGCTCTCCGAAGCTAAGTGCCGGTCCCGGGCTTCTTTCGGCACAAACCGCTCTCAGGAGCTCCCTGCGCTCGCCACAATGCTCTGTGTGCGAAGAAGCCGCTTCTTCGCCTGCGGGAGAATCGGCGAGCGGCAGCTTCCCAAAGGCGAAGATGCAAGCTGCAGCACACAGGCACAGTGTGGGCAGCCTTCAGACTTAGAGAAAACAGTACTTTACCACTCTCCTGCCTTATCCATGGTTATTCTATTGGAAAAGAACGAGTTTTGGACAACTACCTTTCATTCTTGCCAAACTCTTTGCAGACCCCCGTGCAAGCTTTAGAACAAGATTTTGGATGTTTTTTTCCTGGCAGAGTTTCTCCTTGCAAGATATGGTGAAAAAGCTTTTTGCTGAGTGTAGAGCGGCAAGACACGCAGAAGACGCAGATACGCAGCTCTCCGAAGCTAAGTGCCGGTCCCGGGCTTCTTTCGGCACAAACCGCTCTCAGGAGCTCCCTGCGCTCGCCACAATGCTCTGTGTGCGAAGAAGCCGCTTCTTCGCCTCCGGGAGAATCGGCGAGCGGCAGCTTCCCAAAGGCGAAGATGCAAGCTGCAGCACACAGGCACAGTGTGGGCAGCCTTCAGACTTAGAGAAAACAGTACTTTACCACTCTCCTGCCTTTTCCATGGTTATTCTATTGGAAAAGAACGAGTTTTGGACAACTACCTTTCATTCTTGCCAAACTCTTTGCAGACCCCCGTGCAAGCTTTAGAACAAGATTTTGGATGTTTTCTTTCCTGGCAGAGTTTCTCCTTGCAAGATATGGTGGAAAAGCTTTTTGCTGAGTGTAGAGCGGCAAGACACGCAGAAGACGCAGATACGCAGCTCTCCGAAGCTAAGTGCCGGTCCCGGGCTTCTTTCGGCACAAACCGCTCTCAGGAGCTCCCTGCGCTCGCCACAATGCTCTGTGTGCGAAGAAGCCGCTTCTTCGCCTCCGGGAGAATCGGCGAGCGGCAGCTTCCCAAAGGCGAAGATGCAAGCTGCAGCACACAGGCACAGTGTGGGCAGCCTTCAGACTTAGAGAAAACAGTACTTTACCACTCTCCTGCCTTTTCCATGGTTATTCTATTGGAAAAGAACGAGTTTTGGACAACTACCTTTCATTCTTGCCAAACTCTTTGCAGACCCCCGTGCAAGCTTTAGAACAAGTTTTTGGATGTTTTCTTTCCTGGCAGAGTTTCTCCTTGCAAGATATGGTGGAAAAGCTTTTTGCTGAGTGTAGAGCGGCAAGACACGCAGAAGACGCAGATACGCAGCTCTCCGAAGCTAAGTGCCGGTCCCGGGCTTCTTTCGGCACAAACCTCTCTCAGGAGCTCCCTGCGCCCTCCACAATGCTCTGTGTGCGAAGAAGCCGCTTCTTCGCCTCCGGGAGAATCGGCGAGCGGCAGCTTCCCAAAGGCGAAGATGCAAGCTGCAGCACACAGGCACAGTGTGGGCAGCATTCAGACTTAGAGAAAACAGTACTTTACCACTCTCCTGCCTTTTCCATGGTTATTCTATTGGAAAAGAACGAGTTTTGGACAACTACCTTTCATTCTTGCCAAACTCTTTGCAGACCCCCGTGCAAGCTTTAGAACAAGATTTTGGATGTTTTCTTTCCTGGCAGAGTTTCTCCTTGCAAGATATGGTGGAAAAGCTTTTGGCTGAGTGTAGAGCGGCAAGACACGCAGAAGACGCAGATACGCAGCTCTCCGAAGCTAAGTGCCGGTCCCGGGCTTCTTTCGGCACAAACCGCTCTCAGGAGCTCCCTGCGCTCGCCACAATGCTCTGTGTGCGAAGAAGCCGCTTCTTCGCCTCCGGGAGAATCGGCGAGCGGCAGCTTCCCAAAGGCGAAGATGCAAGCTGCAGCACACAGGCACAGTGTGGGCAGCCTTCAGACTTAGAGAAAACAGTACTTTACCACTCTCCTGCCTTTTCCATGGTTATTCTATTGGAAAAGAACGAGTTTTGGACAACTACCTTTCATTCTTGCCAAACTCTTTGCAGACCCCCGTGCAAGCTTTAGAACAAGATTTTGGATGTTTTCTTTCCTGGCAGAGTTTCTCCTTGCAAGATATGGTGGAAAAGCTTTTGGCTGAGTGTAGAGCGGCAAGACACGCAGAAGACGCAGATACGCAGCTCTCCGAAGCTAAGTGCCGGTCCCGGGCTTCTTTCGGCACAAACCGCTCTCAGGAGCTCCCTGCGCTCGCCACAATGCTCTGTGTGCGAAGAAGCCGCTTCTTCGCCTGCGGGAGAATCGGCGAGCGGCAGCTTCCCAAAGGCGAAGATGCAAGCTGCAGCACACAGGCACAGTGTGGGCAGCCTTCAGACTTAGAGAAAACAGTACTTTACCACTCTCCTGCCTTTTCCATGGTTATTCTATTGGAAAAGAACGAGTTTTGGACAACTACCTTTCATTCTTGCCAAACTCTTTGCAGACCCCCGTGCAAGCTTTAGAACAAGATTTTGGATGTTTTCTTTCCTGGCAGAGTTTCTCCTTGCAAGATATGGTGGAAAAGCTTTTGGCTGAGTGTAGAGCGGCAAGACACGCAGAAGACGCAGATACGCAGCTCTCCGAAGCTAAGTGCCGGTCCCGGGCTTCTTTCGGCACAAACCGCTCTCAGGAGCTCCCTGCGCTCGCCACAATGCTCTGTGTGCGAAGAAGCCGCTTCTTCGCCTCCGGGAGAATCGGCGAGCGGCAGCTTCCCAAAGGCGAAGATGCAAGCTGCAGCACACAGGCACAGTGTGGGCAGCCTTCAGACTTAGAGAAAACAGTACTTTACCACTCTCCTGCCTTTTCCATGGTTATTCTATTGGAAAAGAACGAGTTTTGGACAACTACCTTTCATTCTTGCCAAACTCTTTGCAGACCCCCGTGCAAGCTTTAGAACAAGATTTTGGATGTTTTCTTTCCTGGCAGAGTTTCTCCTTGCAAGATATGGTGGAAAAGCTTTTGGCTGAGTGTAGAGCGGCAAGACACGCAGAAGACGCAGATACGCAGCTCTCCGAAGCTAAGTGCCGGTCCCGGGCTTCTTTCGGCACAAACCGCTCTCAGGAGCTCCCTGCGCTCGCCACAATGCTCTGTGTGCGAAGAAGCCGCTTCTTCGCCTGCGGGAGAATCGGCGAGCGGCAGCTTCCCAAAGGCGAAGATGCAAGCTGCAGCACACAGGCACAGTGTGGGCAGCCTTCAGACTTAGAGAAAACAGTACTTTACCACTCTCCTGCCTTATCCATGGTTATTCTATTGGAAAAGAACGAGTTTTGGACAACTACCTTTCATTCTTGCCAAACTCTTTGCAGACCCCCGTGCAAGCTTTAGAACAAGATTTTGGATGTTTTTTTCCTGGCAGAGTTTCTCCTTGCAAGATATGGTGAAAAAGCTTTTTGCTGAGTGTAGAGCGGCAAGACACGCAGAAGACGCAGATACGCAGCTCTCCGAAGCTAAGTGCCGGTCCCGGGCTTCTTTCGGCACAAACCGCTCTCAGGAGCTCCCTGCGCTCGCCACAATGCTCTGTGTGCGAAGAAGCCGCTTCTTCGCCTCCGGGAGAATCGGCGAGCGGCAGCTTCCCAAAGGCGAAGATGCAAGCTGCAGCACACAGGCACAGTGTGGGCAGCCTTCAGACTTAGAGAAAACAGTACTTTACCACTCTCCTGCCTTTTCCATGGTTATTCTATTGGAAAAGAACGAGTTTTGGACAACTACCTTTCATTCTTGCCAAACTCTTTGCAGACCCCCGTGCAAGCTTTAGAACAAGATTTTGGATGTTTTCTTTCCTGGCAGAGTTTCTCCTTGCAAGATATGGTGGAAAAGCTTTTTGCTGAGTGTAGAGCGGCAAGACACGCAGAAGACGCAGATACGCAGCTCTCCGAAGCTAAGTGCCGGTCCCGGGCTTCTTTCGGCACAAACCGCTCTCAGGAGCTCCCTGCGCTCGCCACAATGCTCTGTGTGCGAAGAAGCCGCTTCTTCGCCTCCGGGAGAATCGGCGAGCGGCAGCTTCCCAAAGGCGAAGATGCAAGCTGCAGCACACAGGCACAGTGTGGGCAGCCTTCAGACTTAGAGAAAACAGTACTTTACCACTCTCCTGCCTTTTCCATGGTTATTCTATTGGAAAAGAACGAGTTTTGGACAACTACCTTTCATTCTTGCCAAACTCTTTGCAGACCCCCGTGCAAGCTTTAGAACAAGATTTTGGATGTTTTCTTTCCTGGCAGAGTTTCTCCTTGCAAGATATGGTGGAAAAGCTTTTTGCTGAGTGTAGAGCGGCAAGACACGCAGAAGACGCAGATACGCAGCTCTCCGAAGCTAAGTGCCGGTCCCGGGCTTCTTTCGGCACAAACCGCTCTCAGGAGCTCCCTGCGCTCGCCACAATGCTCTGTGTGCGAAGAAGCCGCTTCTTCGCCTCCGGGAGAATCGGCGAGCGGCAGCTTCCCAAAGGCGAAGATGCAAGCTGCAGCACACAGGCACAGTGTGGGCAGCATTCAGACTTAGAGAAAACAGTACTTTACCACTCTCCTGCCTTTTCCATGGTTATTCTATTGGAAAAGAACGAGTTTTGGACAACTACCTTTCATTCTTGCCAAACTCTTTGCAGACCCCCGTGCAAGCTTTAGAACAAGATTTTGGATGTTTTCTTTCCTGGCAGAGTTTCTCCTTGCAAGATATGGTGGAAAAGCTTTTGGCTGAGTGTAGAGCGGCAAGACACGCAGAAGACGCAGATACGCAGCTCTCCGAAGCTAAGTGCCGGTCCCGGGCTTCTTTCGGCACAAACCGCTCTCAGGAGCTCCCTGCGCTCGCCACAATGCTCTGTGTGCGAAGAAGCCGCTTCTTCGCCTCCGGGAGAATCGGCGAGCGGCAGCTTCCCAAAGGCGAAGATGCAAGCTGCAGCACACAGGCACAGTGTGGGCAGCCTTCAGACTTAGAGAAAACAGTACTTTACCACTCTCCTGCCTTTTCCATGGTTATTCTATTGGAAAAGAACGAGTTTTGGACAACTACCTTTCATTCTTGCCAAACTCTTTGCAGACCCCCGTGCAAGCTTTAGAACAAGATTTTGGATGTTTTCTTTCCTGGCAGAGTTTCTCCTTGCAAGATATGGTGGAAAAGCTTTTTGCTGAGTGTAGAGCGGCAAGACACGCAGAAGACGCGGATACGCAGCTCTCCGAAGCTAAGTGCCGGTCCCGGGCTTCTTTCGGCACAAACCTCTCTCAGGAGCTCCCTGCGCCCTCCACAATGCTCTGTGTGCGAAGAAGCCGCTTCTTCGCCTCCGGGAGAATCGGCGAGCGGCAGCTTCCCAAAGGCGAAGATGCAAGCTGCAGCACACAGGCACAGTGTGGGCAGCCTTCAGACTTAGAGAAAACAGTACTTTACCACTCTCCTGCCTTTTCCATGGTTATTCTATTGGAAAAGAACGAGTTTTGGACAACTACCTTTCATTCTTGCCAAACTCTTTGCAGACCCCCGTGCAAGCTTTAGAACAAGATTTTGGATGTTTTCTTTCCTGGCAGAGTTTCTCCTTGCAAGATATGGTGGAAAAGCTTTTTGCTGAGTGTAGAGCGGCAAGACACGCAGAAGACGCAGATACGCAGCTCTCCGAAGCTAAGTGCCGGTCCCGGGCTTCTTTCGGCACAAACCGCTCTCAGGAGCTCCCTGCGCTCGCCACAATGCTCTGTGTGCGAAGAAGCCGCTTCTTCGCCTCCGGGAGAATCGGCGAGCGGCAGCTTCCCAAAGGCGAAGATGCAAGCTGCAGCACACAGGCACAGTGTGGGCAGCCTTCAGACTTAGAGAAAACAGTACTTTACCACTCTCCTGCCTTTTCCATGGTTATTCTATTGGAAAAGAACGAGTTTTGGACAACTACCTTTCATTCTTGCCAAACTCTTTGCAGACCCCCGTGCAAGCTTTAGAACAAGATTTTGGATGTTTTCTTTCCTGGCAGAGTTTCTCCTTGCAAGATATGGTGGAAAAGCTTTTGGCTGAGTGTAGAGCGGCAAGACACGCAGAAGACGCAGATACGCAGCTCTCCGAAGCTAAGTGCCGGTCCCGGGCTTCTTTCGGCACA
The DNA here is from genome assembly GCF_037042795.1 of Molothrus aeneus. Classification (NCBI taxonomy): domain Eukaryota; kingdom Metazoa; phylum Chordata; class Aves; order Passeriformes; family Icteridae; genus Molothrus; species Molothrus aeneus. The sequence continues at coordinate 20,046 of NW_027099004.1, forward strand.
AACCGCTCTCAGGAGCTCCCTGCGCTCGCCACAATGCTCTGTGTGCGAAGAAGCCGCTTCTTCGCCTCCGGGAGAATCGGCGAGCGGCAGCTTCCCAAAGGCGAAGATGCAAGCTGCAGCACACAGGCACAGTGTGGGCAGCCTTCAGACTTAGAGAAAACAGTACTTTACCACTCTCCTGCCTTATCCATGGTTATTCTATTGGAAAAGAACGAGTTTTGGACAACTACCTTTCATTCTTGCCAAACTCTTTGCAGACCCCCGTGCAAGCTTTAGAACAAGATTTTGGATGTTTTCTTTCCTGGCAGAGTTTCTCCTTGCAAGATATGGTGGAAAAGCTTTTGGCTGAGTGTAGAGCGGCAAGACACGCAGAAGACGCAGATACGCAGCTCTCCGAAGCTAAGTGCCGGTCCCGGGCTTCTTTCGGCACAAACCGCTCTCAGGAGCTCCCTGCGCTCGCCACAATGCTCTGTGTGCGAAGAAGCCGCTTCTTCGCCTCCGGGAGAATCGGCGAGCGGCAGCTTCCCAAAGGCGAAGATGCAAGCTGCAGCACACAGGCACAGTGTGGGCAGCCTTCAGACTTAGAGAAAACAGTACTTTACCACTCTCCTGCCTTATCCATGGTTATTCTATTGGAAAAGAACGAGTTTTGGACAACTACCTTTCATTCTTGCCAAACTCTTTGCAGACCCCCGTGCAAGCTTTAGAACAAGATTTTGGATGTTTTCTTTCCTGGCAGAGTTTCTCCTTGCAAGATATGGTGGAAAAGCTTTTTGCTGAGTGTAGAGCGGCAAGACACGCAGAAGACGCAGATACGCAGCTCTCCGAAGCTAAGTGCCGGTCCCGGGCTTCTTTCGGCACAAACCGCTCTCAGGAGCTCCCTGCGCTCGCCACAATGCTCTGTGTGCGAAGAAGCCGCTTCTTCGCCTCCGGGAGAATCGGCGAGCGGCAGCTTCCCAAAGGCGAAGATGCAAGCTGCAGCACACAGGCACAGTGTGGGCAGCCTACAGACTTAGAGAAAACAGTACTTTACCAATCTCCTGCCTTTTCCATGGTTATTCTATTGGAAAAGAACGAGTTTTGGACAACTACCTTTCATTCTTGCCAAACTCTTTGCAGACCCCCGTGCAAGCTTTAGAACAAGTTTTTGGATGTTTTCTTCCCTGGCAGAGTTTCTCCTTGCAAGATATGGTGGAAAAGCTTTTTGCTGAGTGTAGAGCGGCAAGACACGCAGAAGACGCGGATACGCAGCTCTCCGAAGCTAAGTGCCGGTCCCGGGCTTCTTTCGGCACAAACCTCTCTCAGGAGCTCCCTGCGCCCTCCACAATGCTCTGTGTGCGAAGAAGCCGCTTCTTCGCCTCCGGGAGAATCGGCGAGCGGCAGCTTCCCAAAGGCGAAGATGCAAGCTGCAGCACACAGGCACAGTGTGGGCAGCCTTCAGACTTAGAGAAAACAGTACTTTACCACTCTCCTGCCTTTTCCATGGTTATTCTATTGGAAAAGAACGAGTTTTGGACAACTACCTTTCATTCTTGCCAAACTCTTTGCAGACCCCCGTGCAAGCTTTAGAACAAGATTTTGGATGTTTTCTTTCCTGGCAGAGTTTCTCCTTGCAAGATATGGTGGAAAAGCTTTTTGCTGAGTGTAGAGCGGCAAGACACGCAGAAGACGCAGATACGCAGCTCTCCGAAGCTAAGTGCCGGTCCCGGGCTTCTTTCGGCACAAACCGCTCTCAGGAGCTCCCTGCGCTCGCCACAATGCTCTGTGTGCGAAGAAGCCGCTTCTTCGCCTCCGGGAGAATCGGCGAGCGGCAGCTTCCCAAAGGCGAAGATGCAAGCTGCAGCACACAGGCACAGTGTGGGCAGCCTTCAGACTTAGAGAAAACAGTACTTTACCACTCTCCTGCCTTTTCCATGGTTATTCTATTGGAAAAGAACGAGTTTTGGACAACTACCTTTCATTCTTGCCAAACTCTTTGCAGACCCCCGTGCAAGCTTTAGAACAAGATTTTGGATGTTTTCTTTCCTGGCAGAGTTTCTCCTTGCAAGATATGGTGGAAAAGCTTTTGGCTGAGTGTAGAGCGGCAAGACACGCAGAAGACGCAGATACGCAGCTCTCCGAAGCTAAGTGCCGGTCCCGGGCTTCTTTCGGCACAAACCGCTCTCAGGAGCTCCCTGCGCTCGCCACAATGCTCTGTGTGCGAAGAAGCCGCTTCTTCGCCTCCGGGAGAATCGGCGAGCGGCAGCTTCCCAAAGGCGAAGATGCAAGCTGCAGCACACAGGCACAGTGTGGGCAGCCTTCAGACTTAGAGAAAACAGTACTTTACCACTCTCCTGCCTTTTCCATGGTTATTCTATTGGAAAAGAACGAGTTTTGGACAACTACCTTTCATTCTTGCCAAACTCTTTGCAGACCCCCGTGCAAGCTTTAGAACAAGTTTTTGGATGTTTTCTTTCCTGGCAGAGTTTCTCCTTGCAAGATATGGTGGAAAAGCTTTTTGCTGAGTGTAGAGCGGCAAGACACGCAGAAGACGCGGATACGCAGCTCTCCGAAGCTAAGTGCCGGTCCCGGGCTTCTTTCGGCACAAACCTCTCTCAGGAGCTCCCTGCGCCCTCCACAATGCTCTGTGTGCGAAGAAGCCGCTTCTTCGCCTCCGGGAGAATCGGCGAGCGGCAGCTTCCCAAAGGCGAAGATGCAAGCTGCAGCACACAGGCACAGTGTGGGCAGCCTTCAGACTTAGAGAAAACAGTACTTTACCACTCTCCTGCCTTTTCCATGGTTATTCTATTGGAAAAGAACGAGTTTTGGACAACTACCTTTCATTCTTGCCAAACTCTTTGCAGACCCCCGTGCAAGCTTTAGAACAAGATTTTGGATGTTTTCTTTCCTGGCAGAGTTTCTCCTTGCAAGATATGGTGGAAAAGCTTTTTGCTGAGTGTAGAGCGGCAAGACACGCAGAAGACGCAGATACGCAGCTCTCCGAAGCTAAGTGCCGGTCCCGGGCTTCTTTCGGCACAAACCGCTCTCAGGAGCTCCCTGCGCTCGCCACAATGCTCTGTGTGCGAAGAAGCCGCTTCTTCGCCTCCGGGAGAATCGGCGAGCGGCAGCTTCCCAAAGGCGAAGATGCAAGCTGCAGCACACAGGCACAGTGTGGGCAGCCTTCAGACTTAGAGAAAACAGTACTTTACCACTCTCCTGCCTTTTCCATGGTTATTCTATTGGAAAAGAACGAGTTTTGGACAACTACCTTTCATTCTTGCCAAACTCTTTGCAGACCCCCGTGCAAGCTTTAGAACAAGATTTTGGATGTTTTCTTTCCTGGCAGAGTTTCTCCTTGCAAGATATGGTGGAAAAGCTTTTGGCTGAGTGTAGAGCGGCAAGACACGCAGAAGACGCAGATACGCAGCTCTCCGAAGCTAAGTGCCGGTCCCGGGCTTCTTTCGGCACAAACCGCTCTCAGGAGCTCCCTGCGCTCGCCACAATGCTCTGTGTGCGAAGAAGCCGCTTCTTCGCCTCCGGGAGAATCGGCGAGCGGCAGCTTCCCAAAGGCGAAGATGCAAGCTGCAGCACACAGACACTGTGTGCAGCCTTCAGACTTAGAGAAAACAGTACTTTACCACTCTCCTGCCTTTTCCATGGTTATTCTATTGGAAAAGAACGAGTTTTGGACAACTACCTTTCATTCTTGCCAAACTCTTTGCAGACCCCCGTGCAAGCTTTAGAACAAGATTTTGGATGTTTTCTTTCCTGGCAGAGTTTCTCCTTGCAAGATATGGTGGAAAAGCTTTTTGCTGAGTGTAGAGCGGCAAGACACGCAGAAGACGCGGATACGCAGCTCTCCGAAGCTAAGTGCCGGTCCCGGGCTTCTTTCGGCACAAACCTCTCTCAGGAGCTCCCTGCGCCCTCCACAATGCTCTGTGTGCGAAGAAGCCGCTTCTTCGCCTCCGGGAGAATCGGCGAGCGGCAGCTTCCCAAAGGCGAAGATGCAAGCTGCAGCACACAGGCACAGTGTGGGCAGCCTTCAGACTTAGAGAAAACAGTACTTTACCACTCTCCTGCCTTTTCCATGGTTATTCTATTGGAAAAGAACGAGTTTTGGACAACTACCTTTCATTCTTGCCAAACTCTTTGCAGACCCCCGTGCAAGCTTTAGAACAAGATTTTGGATGTTTTCTTTCCTGGCAGAGTTTCTCCTTGCAAGATATGGTGGAAAAGCTTTTGGCTGAGTGTAGAGCGGCAAGACACGCAGAAGACGCAGATACGCAGCTCTCCGAAGCTAAGTGCCGGTCCCGGGCTTCTTTCGGCACAAACCGCTCTCAGGAGCTCCCTGCGCTCGCCACAATGCTCTGTGTGCGAAGAAGCCGCTTCTTCGCCTCCGGGAGAATCGGCGAGCGGCAGCTTCCCAAAGGCGAAGATGCAAGCTGCAGCACACAGGCACAGTGTGGGCAGCCTTCAGACTTAGAGAAAACAGTACTTTACCACTCTCCTGCCTTTTCCATGGTTATTCTATTGGAAAAGAACGAGTTTTGGACAACTACCTTTCATTCTTGCCAAACTCTTTGCAGACCCCCGTGCAAGCTTTAGAACAAGATTTTGGATGTTTTCTTTCCTGGCAGAGTTTCTCCTTGCAAGATATGGTGGAAAAGCTTTTGGCTGAGTGTAGAGCGGCAAGACACGCAGAAGACGCAGATACGCAGCTCTCCGAAGCTAAGTGCCGGTCCCGGGCTTCTTTCGGCACAAACCGCTCTCAGGAGCTCCCTGCGCTCGCCACAATGCTCTGTGTGCGAAGAAGCCGCTTCTTCGCCTGCGGGAGAATCGGCGAGCGGCAGCTTCCCAAAGGCGAAGATGCAAGCTGCAGCACACAGGCACAGTGTGGGCAGCATTCAGACTTAGAGAAAACAGTACTTTACCACTCTCCTGCCTTTTCCATGGTTATTCTATTGGAAAAGAACGAGTTTTGGACAACTACCTTTCATTCTTGCCAAACTCTTTGCAGACCCCCGTGCAAGCTTTAGAACAAGATTTTGGATGTTTTCTTTCCTGGCAGAGTTTCTCCTTGCAAGATATGGTGGAAAAGCTTTTTGCTGAGTGTAGAGCGGCAAGACACGCAGAAGACGCGGATACGCAGCTCTCCGAAGCTAAGTGCCGGTCCCGGGCTTCTTTCGGCACAAACCGCTCTCAGGAGCTCCCTGCGCTCGCCACAATGCTCTGTGTGCGAAGAAGCCGCTTCTTCGCCTCCGGGAGAATCGGCGAGCGGCAGCTTCCCAAAGGCGAAGATGCAAGCTGCAGCACACAGGCACAGTGTGGGCAGCCTTCAGACTTAGAGAAAACCGTACTTTACCACTCTCCTGCCTTTTCCATGGTTATTCTATTGGAAAAGAACGAGTTTTGGACAACTACCTTTCATTCTTGCCAAACTCTTTGCAGACCCCCGTGCAAGCTTTAGAACAAGATTTTGGATGTTTTCTTTCCTGGCAGAGTTTCTCCTTGCAAGATATGGTGGAAAAGCTTTTGGCTGAGTGTAGAGCGGCAAGACACGCAGAAGACGCAGATACGCAGCTCTCCGAAGCTAAGTGCCGGTCCCGGGCTTCTTTCGGCACAAACCGCTCTCAGGAGCTCCCTGCGCTCGCCACAATGCTCTGTGTGCGAAGAAGCCGCTTCTTCGCCTCCGGGAGAATCGGCGAGCGGCAGCTTCCCAAAGGCGAAGATGCAAGCTGCAGCACACAGGCACAGTGTGGGCAGCCTTCAGACTTAGAGAAAACAGTACTTTACCACTCTCCTGCCTTATCCATGGTTATTCTATTGGAAAAGAACGAGTTTTGGACAACTACCTTTCATTCTTGCCAAACTCTTTGCAGACCCCCGTGCAAGCTTTAGAACAAGATTTTGGATGTTTTCTTTCCTGGCAGAGTTTCTCCTTGCAAGATATGGTGGAAAAGCTTTTTGCTGAGTGTAGAGCGGCAAGACACGCAGAAGACGCAGATACGCAGCTCTCCGAAGCTAAGTGCCGGTCCCGGGCTTCTTTCGGCACAAACCGCTCTCAGGAGCTCCCTGCGCTCGCCACAATGCTCTGTGTGCGAAGAAGCCGCTTCTTCGCCTCCGGGAGAATCGGCGAGCGGCAGCTTCCCAAAGGCGAAGATGCAAGCTGCAGCACACAGGCACAGTGTGGGCAGCCTACAGACTTAGAGAAAACAGTACTTTACCAATCTCCTGCCTTTTCCATGGTTATTCTATTGGAAAAGAACGAGTTTTGGACAACTACCTTTCATTCTTGCCAAACTCTTTGCAGACCCCCGTGCAAGCTTTAGAACAAGTTTTTGGATGTTTTCTTCCCTGGCAGAGTTTCTCCTTGCAAGATATGGTGGAAAAGCTTTTTGCTGAGTGTAGAGCGGCAAGACACGCAGAAGACGCGGATACGCAGCTCTCCGAAGCTAAGTGCCGGTCCCGGGCTTCTTTCGGCACAAACCTCTCTCAGGAGCTCCCTGCGCCCTCCACAATGCTCTGTGTGCGAAGAAGCCGCTTCTTCGCCTCCGGGAGAATCGGCGAGCGGCAGCTTCCCAAAGGCGAAGATGCAAGCTGCAGCACACAGGCACAGTGTGGGCAGCCTTCAGACTTAGAGAAAACAGTACTTTACCACTCTCCTGCCTTTTCCATGGTTATTCTATTGGAAAAGAACGAGTTTTGGACAACTACCTTTCATTCTTGCCAAACTCTTTGCAGACCCCCGTGCAAGCTTTAGAACAAGATTTTGGATGTTTTCTTTCCTGGCAGAGTTTCTCCTTGCAAGATATGGTGGAAAAGCTTTTTGCTGAGTGTAGAGCGGCAAGACACGCAGAAGACGCAGATACGCAGCTCTCCGAAGCTAAGTGCCGGTCCCGGGCTTCTTTCGGCACAAACCGCTCTCAGGAGCTCCCTGCGCTCGCCACAATGCTCTGTGTGCGAAGAAGCCGCTTCTTCGCCTCCGGGAGAATCGGCGAGCGGCAGCTTCCCAAAGGCGAAGATGCAAGCTGCAGCACACAGGCACAGTGTGGGCAGCATTCAGACTTAGAGAAAACAGTACTTTACCACTCTCCTGCCTTTTCCATGGTTATTCTATTGGAAAAGAACGAGTTTTGGACAACTACCTTTCATTCTTGCCAAACTCTTTGCAGACCCCCGTGCAAGCTTTAGAACAAGATTTTGGATGTTTTCTTTCCTGGCAGAGTTTCTCCTTGCAAGATATGGTGGAAAAGCTTTTGGCTGAGTGTAGAGCGGCAAGACACGCAGAAGACGCAGATACGCAGCTCTCCGAAGCTAAGTGCCGGTCCCGGGCTTCTTTCGGCACAAACCGCTCTCAGGAGCTCCCTGCGCTCGCCACAATGCTCTGTGTGCGAAGAAGCCGCTTCTTCGCCTCCGGGAGAATCGGCGAGCGGCAGCTTCCCAAAGGCGAAGATGCAAGCTGCAGCACACAGGCACAGTGTGGGCAGCCTTCAGACTTAGAGAAAACAGTACTTTACCACTCTCCTGCCTTTTCCATGGTTATTCTATTGGAAAAGAACGAGTTTTGGACAACTACCTTTCATTCTTGCCAAACTCTTTGCAGACCCCCGTGCAAGCTTTAGAACAAGTTTTTGGATGTTTTCTTTCCTGGCAGAGTTTCTCCTTGCAAGATATGGTGGAAAAGCTTTTTGCTGAGTGTAGAGCGGCAAGACACGCAGAAGACGCGGATACGCAGCTCTCCGAAGCTAAGTGCCGGTCCCGGGCTTCTTTCGGCACAAACCTCTCTCAGGAGCTCCCTGCGCCCTCCACAATGCTCTGTGTGCGAAGAAGCCGCTTCTTCGCCTCCGGGAGAATCGGCGAGCGGCAGCTTCCCAAAGGCGAAGATGCAAGCTGCAGCACACAGGCACAGTGTGGGCAGCCTTCAGACTTAGAGAAAACAGTACTTTACCACTCTCCTGCCTTTTCCATGGTTATTCTATTGGAAAAGAACGAGTTTTGGACAACTACCTTTCATTCTTGCCAAACTCTTTGCAGACCCCCGTGCAAGCTTTAGAACAAGATTTTGGATGTTTTCTTTCCTGGCAGAGTTTCTCCTTGCAAGATATGGTGGAAAAGCTTTTTGCTGAGTGTAGAGCGGCAAGACACGCAGAAGACGCAGATACGCAGCTCTCCGAAGCTAAGTGCCGGTCCCGGGCTTCTTTCGGCACAAACCGCTCTCAGGAGCTCCCTGCGCTCGCCACAATGCTCTGTGTGCGAAGAAGCCGCTTCTTCGCCTCCGGGAGAATCGGCGAGCGGCAGCTTCCCAAAGGCGAAGATGCAAGCTGCAGCACACAGGCACAGTGTGGGCAGCCTTCAGACTTAGAGAAAACAGTACTTTACCACTCTCCTGCCTTTTCCATGGTTATTCTATTGGAAAAGAACGAGTTTTGGACAACTACCTTTCATTCTTGCCAAACTCTTTGCAGACCCCCGTGCAAGCTTTAGAACAAGATTTTGGATGTTTTCTTTCCTGGCAGAGTTTCTCCTTGCAAGATATGGTGGAAAAGCTTTTGGCTGAGTGTAGAGCGGCAAGACACGCAGAAGACGCAGATACGCAGCTCTCCGAAGCTAAGTGCCGGTCCCGGGCTTCTTTCGGCACAAACCGCTCTCAGGAGCTCCCTGCGCTCGCCACAATGCTCTGTGTGCGAAGAAGCCGCTTCTTCGCCTCCGGGAGAATCGGCGAGCGGCAGCTTCCCAAAGGCGAAGATGCAAGCTGCAGCACACAGGCACAGTGTGGGCAGCCTTCAGACTTAGAGAAAACAGTACTTTACCACTCTCCTGCCTTTTCCATGGTTATTCTATTGGAAAAGAACGAGTTTTGGACAACTACCTTTCATTCTTGCCAAACTCTTTGCAGACCCCCGTGCAAGCTTTAGAACAAGATTTTGGATGTTTTCTTTCCTGGCAGAGTTTCTCCTTGCAAGATATGGTGGAAAAGCTTTTGGCTGAGTGTAGAGCGGCAAGACACGCAGAAGACGCAGATACGCAGCTCTCCGAAGCTAAGTGCCGGTCCCGGGCTTCTTTCGGCACAAACCGCTCTCAGGAGCTCCCTGCGCTCGCCACAATGCTCTGTGTGCGAAGAAGCCGCTTCTTCGCCTCCGGGAGAATCGGCGAGCGGCAGCTTCCCAAAGGCGAAGATGCAAGCTGCAGCACACAGGCACAGTGTGGGCAGCCTACAGACTTAGAGAAAACAGTACTTTACCACTCTCCTGCCTTTTCCATGGTTATTCTATTGGAAAAGAACGAGTTTTGGACAACTACCTTTCATTCTTGCCAAACTCTTTGCAGACCCCCGTGCAAGCTTTAGAACAAGTTTTTGGATGTTTTCTTTCCTGGCAGAGTTTCTCCTTGCAAGATATGGTGGAAAAGCTTTTTGCTGAGTGTAGAGCGGCAAGACACGCAGAAGACGCAGATACGCAGCTCTCCGAAGCTAAGTGCCGGTCCCGGGCTTCTTTCGGCACAAACCGCTCTCAGGAGCTCCCTGCGCTCGCCACAATGCTCTGTGTGCGAAGAAGCCGCTTCTTCGCCTCCATCGGCGAGCGGCAGCTTCCCAAAGGCGAAGATGCAAGCTGCAGCACACAGGCACAGTGTGGGCAGCATTCAGACTTAGAGAAAACAGTACTTTACCACTCTCCTGCCTTTTCCATGGTTATTCTATTGGAAAGAACGAGTTTTGGACAACTACCTTTCATTCTTGCCAAACTCTTTGCAGACCCCCGTGCAAGCTTTAGAACAAGATTTTGGATGTTTTCTTTCCTGGCAGAGTTCTCCTTGCAAGATATGGTGGAAAAGCTTTTGGCTGAGTGTAGAGCGGCAAGACACGCAGAAGACGCAGATACGCAGCTCTCCGAAGCTAAGTGCCGGTCCCGGGCTTCTTTCGGCACAAACCGCTCTCAGGAGCTCCCTGCGCTCGCCACAATGCTCTGTGTGCGAAGAAGCCGCTTCTTCGCCTGCGGGAGAATCGGCGAGCGGCAGCTTCCCAAAGGCGAAGATGCAAGCTGCAGCACACAGGCACAGTGTGGGCAGCCTTCAGACTTAGAGAAAAACAGTACTTTACCACTCTCCTGCCTTATCCATGGTTATTCTATTGGAAAAGAACGAGTTTGGACAACTACCTTTCATTCTTGCCAAACTCTTTGCAGACCCCCGTGCAAGCTTTAGAACAAGAATTTTGGATGTTTCTTTCCTGGCAGAGTTTCTCCTTGCAAGATATGGTGAAAAAGCTTTTTGCTGAGTGTAGAGCGGCAAGACACGCAGAAGACGCAGATACGCAGCTCTCCGAAGCTAAGTGCCGGTCCCGGGCTTCTTTCGGCACAAACCGCTCTCAGGAGCTCCCTGCGCTCGCCACAATGCTCTGTGTGCGAAGAAGCCGCTTCTTCGCCTCCGGGAGAATCGGCGAGCGGCAGCTTCCCAAAGGCGAAGATGCAAGCTGCAGCACACAGGCACAGTGTGGGCAGCCTTCAGACTTAGAGAAAACAGTACTTTACCACTCTCCTGCCTTTTCCATGGTTATTCTATTGGAAAAGAACGAGTTTTGGACAACTACCTTTCATTCTTGCCAAACTCTTTGCAGACCCCCGTGCAAGCTTTAGAACAAGTTTTTGGATGTTTTCTTTCCTGGCAGAGTTTCTCCTTGCAAGATATGGTGGAAAAGCTTTTTGCTGAGTGTAGAGCGGCAAGACACGCAGAAGACGCAGATACGCAGCTCTCCGAAGCTAAGTGCCGGTCCCGGGCTTCTTTCGGCACAAACCTCTCTCAGGAGCTCCCTGCGCCCTCCACAATGCTCTGTGTGCGAAGAAGCCGCTTCTTCGCCTCCGGGAGAATCGGCGAGCGGCAGCTTCCCAAAGGCGAAGATGCAAGCTGCAGCACACAGGCACAGTGTGGGCAGCATTCAGACTTAGAAAACAGTACTTTACCACTCTCCTGCCTTTTCCATGGTTATTCTATTGGAAAAGAACGAGTTTTGGACAACTACCTTTCATTCTTGCCAAACTCTTTGCAGACCCCCGTGCAAGCTTTAGAACAAGATTTTGGATGTTTTCTTTCCTGGCAGAGTTTCTCCTTGCAAGATATGGTGGAAAAGCTTTTGGCTGAGTGTAGAGCGGCAAGACACGCAGAAGACGCAGATACGCAGCTCTCCGAAGCTAAGTGCCGGTCCCGGGCTTCTTTCGGCACAAACCGCTCTCAGGAGCTCCCTGCGCTCGCCACAATGCTCTGTGTGCGAAGAAGCCGCTTCTTCGCCTCCGGGAGAATCGGCGAGCGGCAGCTTCCCAAAGGCGAAGATGCAAGCTGCAGCACACAGGCACAGTGTGGGCAGCCTTCAGACTTAGAGAAAACAGTACTTTACCACTCTCCTGCCTTTTCCATGGTTATTCTATTGGAAAAGAACGAGTTTTGGACAACTACCTTTCATTCTTGCCAAACTCTTTGCAGACCCCCGTGCAAGCTTTAGAACAAGATTTTGGATGTTTTCTTTCCTGGCAGAGTTTCTCCTTGCAAGATATGGTGGAAAAGCTTTTGGCTGAGTGTAGAGCGGCAAGACACGCAGAAGACGCAGATACGCAGCTCTCCGAAGCTAAGTGCCGGTCCCGGGCTTCTTTCGGCACAAACCGCTCTCAGGAGCTCCCTGCGCTCGCCACAATGCTCTGTGTGCGAAGAAGCCGCTTCTTCGCCTGCGGGAGAATCGGCGAGCGGCAGCTTCCCAAAGGCGAAGATGCAAGCTGCAGCACACAGGCACAGTGTGGGCAGCCTTCAGACTTAGAGAAAAACAGTACTTTACCACTCTCCTGCCTTTTCCATGGTTATTCTATTGGAAAGAACGAGTTTGGACAACTACCTTTCATTCTTGCCAAACTCTTTGCAGACCCCCGTGCAAGCTTTAGAACAAGATTTTGGATGTTTTCTTTCCTGGCAGAGTTTTCTCCTTGCAAGATATGGTGGAAAAGCTTTTTGCTGAGTGTAGAGCGGCAAGACACGCAGAAGACGCAGATACGCAGCTCTCCGAAGCTAAGTGCCGGTCCCGGGCTTCCTTTCGGCACAAACCGCTCTCAGGAGCTCCCTGCGCTCGCCACAATGCTCTGTGTGCGAAGAAGCCGCTTCTTCGCCTGCGGGAGAATCGGCGAGCGGCAGCTTCCCAAAGGCGAAGATGCAAGCTGCAGCACACAGGCACAGTGTGGGCAGCCTTCAGACTTAGAGAAAACAGTACTTTACCACTCTCCTGCCTTTTCCATGGTTATTCTATTGGAAAAGAACGAGTTTTGGACAACTACCTTTCATTCTTGCCAAACTCTTTGCAGACCCCCGTGCAAGCTTTAGAACAAGATTTTGGATGTTTTCTTTCCTGGCAGAGTTTCTCCTTGCAAGATATGGTGGAAAAGCTTTTGGCTGAGTGTAGAGCGGCAAGACACGCAGAAGACGCAGATACGCAGCTCTCCGAAGCTAAGTGCCGGTCCCGGGCTTCTTTCGGCACAAACCGCTCTCAGGAGCTCCCTGCGCTCGCCACAATGCTCTGTGTGCGAAGAAGCCGCTTCTTCGCCTGCGGGAGAATCGGCGAGCGGCAGCTTCCCAAAGGCGAAGATGCAAGCTGCAGCACACAGGCACAGTGTGGGCAGCCTTCAGACTTAGAGAAAACAGTACTTTACCACTCTCCTGCCTTATCCATGGTTATTCTATTGGAAAAGAACGAGTTTTGGACAACTACCTTTCATTCTTGCCAAACTCTTTGCAGACCCCCGTGCAAGCTTTAGAACAAGATTTGGATGTTTTTTTTCCTGGCAGAGTTTCTCCTTGCAAGATATGGTGAAAAGCTTTTGGCTGAGTGTAGAGCGGCAAGACACGCAGAAGACGCAGATACGCAGCTCTCCGAAGCTAAGTGCCGGTCCCGGGCTTCTTTCGGCACAAACCGCTCTCAGGAGCTCCCTGCGCTCGCCACAATGCTCTGTGTGCGAAGAAGCCGCTTCTTCGCCTGCCGGGAGAATCGGCGAGCGGCAGCTTCCCAAAGGCGAAGATGCAAGCTGCAGCACACAGGCACAGTGTGGGCAGCCTTCAGACTTAGAGAAAACAGTACTTTACCACTCTCCTGCCTTTTCCATGGTTATTCTATTGGAAAAGAACGAGTTTTGGACAACTACCTTTCATTCTTGCCAAACTCTTTGCAGACCCCCGTGCAAGCTTTAGAACAAGATTTTGGATGTTTTCTTTCCTGGCAGAGTTTCTCCTTGCAAGATATGGTGGAAAAGCTTTTTGCTGAGTGTAGAGCGGCAAGACACGCAGAAGACGCAGATACGCAGCTCTCCGAAGCTAAGTGCCGGTCCCGGGCTTCTTTCGGTACAAACCGCTCTCAGGAGCTCCCTGCGCTCGCCACAATGCTCTGTGTGCGAAGAAGCCGCTTCTTCGGCCTCCGGGAGAATCGGCGAGCGGCAGCTTCCCAAAGGCGAGATGCAAGCTGCAGCACACAGGCACAGTGTGGGCAGCCTTCAGACTTAGAGAAAACAGTACTTTACCACTCTCCTGCCTTTTCCATGGTTATTCTATTGGAAAAGAACGAGTTTTGGACAACTACCTTTCATTCTTGCCAAACTCTTTGCAGACCCCCGTGCAAGCTTTAGAACAAGATTTTGGATGTTTTCTTTCCTGGCAGAGTTTCTCCTTGCAAGATATGGTGGAAAAGCTTTTGCTGAGTGTAGAGCGGCAAGACACGCAGAAGACGCAGATACGCAGCTCTCCGAAGCTAAGTGCCGGTCCCGGGCTCTTTCGGCACAAACCGCTCTCAGGAGCTCCCTGCGCTCGCCACAATGCTCTGTGTGCGAAGAAGCCCGCTTCTTCGCCTCCGGGAGAATCGGCGAGCGGCAGCTTCCCAAAGGCGAAGATGCAAGCTGCAGCACACAGGCACAGTGTGGGCAGCATTCAGACTTAGAGAAAACAGTACTTTACCACTCTCCTGCCTTTCCATGGTTATTCTATTGGAAAAGAACGAGTTTTGGACAACTACCTTTCATTCTTGCCAAACTCTTTGCAGACCCCCGTGCAAGCTTTAGAACAAGATTTTGGATGTTTTCTTCCTGGCAGAGTTTCTCCTTGCAAGATATGGTGGAAAAGCTTTTTGGCTGAGTGTAGAGCGGCAAGACACGCAGAAGACGCAGATACGCAGCTCTCCGAAGCTAAGTGCCCGGTCCCGGGCTTCTTTCGGCACAAACCGCTCTCAGGAGCTCCCTGCGCTCGCCACAATGCTCTGTGTGCGAAGAAGCCGCTTCTTCGCCTCCGGGAGAATCGGCGAGCGGCAGCTTCCCAAAGGCGAAGATGCAAGCTGCAGCACACAGGCACAGTGTGGGCAGCCTTCAGACTTAGAGAAAACAGTACTTTACCACTCTCCTGCCTTTCCATGGTTATTCTATTGGAAAAGAACGAGTTTTGGACAACTACCTTTCATTCTTGCCAAACTCTTTGCAGACCCCCGTGCAAGCTTTAGAACAAGATTTTGGATGTTTTCTTTCCTGGCAGAGTTTCTCCTTGCAAGATATGGTGGAAAAGCTTTTTGCTGAGTGTAGAGCGGCAAGACACGCAGAAGACGCGGATACGCAGCTCTCCGAAGCTAAGTGCCGGTCCCGGGCTTCTTTCGGCACAAACCTCTCTCAGGAGCTCCCTGCGCCCTCCACAATGCTCTGTGTGCGAAGAAGCCGCTTCTTCGCCTCCGGGAGAATCGGCGAGCGGCAGCTTCCCAAAGGCGAAGATGCAAGCTGCAGCACACAGGCACAGTGTGGGCAGCCTTCAGACTTAGAGAAAACAGTACTTTACCACTCTCCTGCCTTTTCCATGGTTATTCTATTGGAAAAGAAACGAGTTTTGGACAACTACCTTTCATTCTTGCCAAACTCTTTGCAGACCCCCGTGCAAGCTTTAGAACAAGATTTTGGATGTTTTCTTTCCTGGCAGAGTTTCTCCTTGCAAGATATGGTGGAAAAGCTTTTTGCTGAGTGTAGAGCGGCAAGACACGCAGAAGACGCAGATACGCAGCTCTCCGAAGCTAAGTGCCGGTCCCGGGCTTCTTTCGGCACAAACCGCTCTCAGGAGCTCCCTGCGCTCGCCACAATGCTCTGTGTGCGAAGAAGCCGCTTCTTCGCCTCCGGGAGAATCGGCGAGCGGCAGCTTCCCAAAGGCGAAGATGCAAGCTGCAGCACACAGGCACAGTGTGGGCAGCCTTCAGACTTAGAGAAAACAGTACTTTACCACTCTCCTGCCTTTTCCATGGTTATTCTATTGGAAAAGAACGAGTTTTGGACAACTACCTTTCATTCTTGCCAAACTCTTTGCAGACCCCCGTGCAAGCTTTAGAACAAGATTTTGGATGTTTCTTTCCTGGCAGAGTTTCTCCTTGCAAGATATGGTGGAAAAGCTTTTGGCTGAGTGTAGAGCGGCAAGACACGCAGAAGACGCAGATACGCAGCTCTCCGAAGCTAAGTGCCGGTCCCGGGCTTCTTTCGGCACAAACCGCTCTCAGGAGCTCCCTGCGCTCGCCACAATGCTCTGTGTGCGAAGAAGCCGCTTCTTCGCCTGCGGGAGAATCGGCGAGCGGCAGCTTCCCAAAGGCGAAGATGCAAGCTGCAGCACACAGGCACAGTGTGGGCAGCATTCAGACTTAGAGAAAACAGTACTTTACCACTCTCCTGCCTTTTCCATGGTTATTCTATTGGAAAAGAACGAGTTTTGGACAACTACCTTTCATTCTTGCCAAACTCTTTGCAGACCCCCGTGCAAGCTTTTAGAACAAGATTTTGGATGTTTTCTTTCCTGGCAGAGTTTCTCCTTGCAAGATATGGTGGAAAAGCTTTTTGCTGAGTGTAGAGCGGCAAGACACGCAGAAGACGCGGATACGCAGCTCTCCGAAGCTAAGTGCCGGTCCCGGGCTTCTTTCGGCACAAACCGCTCTCAGGAGCTCCCTGCGCTCGCCACAATGCTCTGTGTGCGAAGAAGCCGCTTCTTCGCCTCCGGGAGAATCGGCGAGCGGCAGCTTCCCAAAGGCGAAGATGCAAGCTGCAGCACACAGGCACAGTGTGGGCAGCATTCAGACTTAGAGAAAACCGTACTTTACCACTCTCCTGCCTTTTCCATGGTTATTCTATTGGAAAAGAACGAGTTTTGGACAACTACCTTTCATTCTTGCCAAACTCTTTGCAGACCCCCGTGCAAGCTTTAGAACAAGATTTTGGATGTTTTCTTTCCTGGCAGAGTTTCTCCTTGCAAGATATGGTGGAAAAGCTTTTGGCTGAGTGTAGAGCGGCAAGACACGCAGAAGACGCAGATACGCAGCTCTCCGAAGCTAAGTGCCGGTCCCGGGCTTCTTTCGGCACAAACCGCTCTCAGGAGCTCCCTGCGCTCGCCACAATGCTCTGTGTGCGAAGAAGCCGCTTCTTCGCCTCCGGGAGAATCGGCGAGCGGCAGCTTCCCAAAGGCGAAGATGCAAGCTGCAGCACACAGGCACAGTGTGGGCAGCCTTCAGACTTAGAGAAAACAGTACTTTACCACTCTCCTGCCTTATCCATGGTTATTCTATTGGAAAAGAACGAGTTTTGGACAACTACCTTTCATTCTTGCCAAACTCTTTGCAGACCCCCGTGCAAGCTTTAGAACAAGATTTTGGATGTTTTCTTTCCTGGCAGAGTTTCTCCTTGCAAGATATGGTGGAAAAGCTTTTTGCTGAGTGTAGAGCGGCAAGACACGCAGAAGACGCAGATACGCAGCTCTCCGAAGCTAAGTGCCGGTCCCGGGCTTCTTTCGGCACAAACCGCTCTCAGGAGCTCCCTGCGCTCGCCACAATGCTCTGTGTGCGAAGAAGCCGCTTCTTCGCCTCCGGGAGAATCGGCGAGCGGCAGCTTCCCAAAGGCGAAGATGCAAGCTGCAGCACACAGGCACAGTGTGGGCAGCCTACAGACTTAGAGAAAACAGTACTTTACCAATCTCCTGCCTTTTCCATGGTTATTCTATTGGAAAAGAACGAGTTTTGGACAACTACCTTTCATTCTTGCCAAACTCTTTGCAGACCCCCGTGCAAGCTTTAGAACAAGTTTTTGGATGTTTTCTTCCCTGGCAGAGTTTCTCCTTGCAAGATATGGTGGAAAAGCTTTTTGCTGAGTGTAGAGCGGCAAGACACGCAGAAGACGCGGATACGCAGCTCTCCGAAGCTAAGTGCCGGTCCCGGGCTTCTTTCGGCACAAACCTCTCTCAGGAGCTCCCTGCGCCCTCCACAATGCTCTGTGTGCGAAGAAGCCGCTTCTTCGCCTCCGGGAGAATCGGCGAGCGGCAGCTTCCCAAAGGCGAAGATGCAAGCTGCAGCACACAGGCACAGTGTGGGCAGCCTTCAGACTTAGAGAAAACAGTACTTTACCACTCTCCTGCCTTTTCCATGGTTATTCTATTGGAAAAGAACGAGTTTTGGACAACTACCTTTCATTCTTGCCAAACTCTTTGCAGACCCCCGTGCAAGCTTTAGAACAAGATTTTGGATGTTTTCTTTCCTGGCAGAGTTTCTCCTTGCAAGATATGGTGGAAAAGCTTTTTGCTGAGTGTAGAGCGGCAAGACACGCAGAAGACGCAGATACGCAGCTCTCCGAAGCTAAGTGCCGGTCCCGGGCTTCTTTCGGCACAAACCGCTCTCAGGAGCTCCCTGCGCTCGCCACAATGCTCTGTGTGCGAAGAAGCCGCTTCTTCGCCTGCGGGAGAATCGGCGAGCGGCAGCTTCCCAAAGGCGAAGATGCAAGCTGCAGCACACAGGCACAGTGTGGGCAGCCTTCAGACTTAGAGAAAACAGTACTTTACCACTCTCCTGCCTTTTCCATGGTTATTCTATTGGAAAAGAACGAGTTTTGGACAACTACCTTTCATTCTTGCCAAACTCTTTGCAGACCCCCGTGCAAGCTTTAGAACAAGATTTTGGATGTTTTCTTTCCTGGCAGAGTTTCTCCTTGCAAGATATGGTGGAAAAGCTTTTGGCTGAGTGTAGAGCGGCAAGACACGCAGAAGACGCAGATACGCAGCTCTCCGAAGCTAAGTGCCGGTCCCGGGCTTCTTTCGGCACAAACCGCTCTCAGGAGCTCCCTGCGCTCGCCACAATGCTCTGTGTGCGAAGAAGCCGCTTCTTCGCCTCCGGGAGAATCGGCGAGCGGCAGCTTCCCAAAGGCGAAGATGCAAGCTGCAGCACACAGGCACAGTGTGGGCAGCCTTCAGACTTAGAGAAAACAGTACTTTACCACTCTCCTGCCTTTTCCATGGTTATTCTATTGGAAAAGAACGAGTTTTGGACAACTACCTTTCATTCTTGCCAAACTCTTTGCAGACCCCCGTGCAAGCTTTAGAACAAGTTTTTGGATGTTTTCTTTCCTGGCAGAGTTTCTCCTTGCAAGATATGGTGGAAAAGCTTTTTGCTGAGTGTAGAGCGGCAAGACACGCAGAAGACGCGGATACGCAGCTCTCCGAAGCTAAGTGCCGGTCCCGGGCTTCTTTCGGCACAAACCTCTCTCAGGAGCTCCCTGCGCCCTCCACAATGCTCTGTGTGCGAAGAAGCCGCTTCTTCGCCTCCGGGAGAATCGGCGAGCGGCAGCTTCCCAAAGGCGAAGATGCAAGCTGCAGCACACAGGCACAGTGTGGGCAGCCTTCAGACTTAGAGAAAACAGTACTTTACCACTCTCCTGCCTTTTCCATGGTTATTCTATTGGAAAAGAACGAGTTTTGGACAACTACCTTTCATTCTTGCCAAACTCTTTGCAGACCCCCGTGCAAGCTTTAGAACAAGATTTTGGATGTTTTCTTTCCTGGCAGAGTTTCTCCTTGCAAGATATGGTGGAAAAGCTTTTTGCTGAGTGTAGAGCGGCAAGACACGCAGAAGACGCAGATACGCAGCTCTCCGAAGCTAAGTGCCGGTCCCGGGCTTCTTTCGGCACAAACCGCTCTCAGGAGCTCCCTGCGCTCGCCACAATGCTCTGTGTGCGAAGAAGCCGCTTCTTCGCCTCCGGGAGAATCGGCGAGCGGCAGCTTCCCAAAGGCGAAGATGCAAGCTGCAGCACACAGGCACAGTGTGGGCAGCCTTCAGACTTAGAGAAAACAGTACTTTACCACTCTCCTGCCTTTTCCATGGTTATTCTATTGGAAAAGAACGAGTTTTGGACAACTACCTTTCATTCTTGCCAAACTCTTTGCAGACCCCCGTGCAAGCTTTAGAACAAGATTTTGGATGTTTTCTTTCCTGGCAGAGTTTCTCCTTGCAAGATATGGTGGAAAAGCTTTTGGCTGAGTGTAGAGCGGCAAGACACGCAGAAGACGCAGATACGCAGCTCTCCGAAGCTAAGTGCCGGTCCCGGGCTTCTTTCGGCACAAACCGCTCTCAGGAGCTCCCTGCGCTCGCCACAATGCTCTGTGTGCGAAGAAGCCGCTTCTTCGCCTCCGGGAGAATCGGCGAGCGGCAGCTTCCCAAAGGCGAAGATGCAAGCTGCAGCACACAGGCACAGTGTGGGCAGCCTTCAGACTTAGAGAAAACAGTACTTTACCACTCTCCTGCCTTTTCCATGGTTATTCTATTGGAAAAGAACGAGTTTTGGACAACTACCTTTCATTCTTGCCAAACTCTTTGCAGACCCCCGTGCAAGCTTTAGAACAAGATTTTGGATGTTTTCTTTCCTGGCAGAGTTTCTCCTTGCAAGATATGGTGGAAAAGCTTTTGGCTGAGTGTAGAGCGGCAAGACACGCAGAAGACGCAGATACGCAGCTCTCCGAAGCTAAGTGCCGGTCCCGGGCTTCTTTCGGCACAAACCGCTCTCAGGAGCTCCCTGCGCTCGCCACAATGCTCTGTGTGCGAAGAAGCCGCTTCTTCGCCTCCGGGAGAATCGGCGAGCGGCAGCTTCCCAAAGGCGAAGATGCAAGCTGCAGCACACAGGCACAGTGTGGGCAGCCTTCAGACTTAGAGAAAACAGTACTTTACCACTCTCCTGCCTTTTCCATGGTTATTCTATTGGAAAAGAACGAGTTTTGGACAACTACCTTTCATTCTTGCCAAACTCTTTGCAGACCCCCGTGCAAGCTTTAGAACAAGATTTTGGATGTTTTCTTTCCTGGCAGAGTTTCTCCTTGCAAGATATGGTGAAAAGCTTTTTGCTGAGTGTAGAGCGGCAAGACACGCAGAAGACGCAGATACGCAGCTCTCCGAAGCTAAGTGCCGGTCCCGGGCTTCTTTCGGCACAAACCGCTCTCAGGAGCTCCCTGCGCTCGCCACAATGCTCTGTGTGCGAAGAAGCCGCTTCTTCGCCTGCGGGAGAATCGGCGAGCGGCAGCTTCCCAAAGGCGAAGATGCAAGCTGCAGCACACAGGCACAGTGTGGGCAGCCTTCAGACTTAGAGAAAACAGTACTTTACCACTCTCCTGCCTTTTCCATGGTTATTCTATTGGAAAAGAACGAGTTTTGGACAACTACCTTTCATTCTTGCCAAACTCTTTGCAGACCCCCGTGCAAGCTTTAGAACAAGATTTTGGATGTTTTCTTTCCTGGCAGAGTTTCTCCTTGCAAGATATGGTGGAAAAGCTTTTGGCTGAGTGTAGAGCGGCAAGACACGCAGAAGACGCAGATACGCAGCTCTCCGAAGCTAAGTGCCGGTCCCGGGCTTCTTTCGGCACAAACCGCTCTCAGGAGCTCCCTGCGCTCGCCACAATGCTCTGTGTGCGAAGAAGCCGTATCTTCGCCTCCGGGAGAATCGGCGAGCGGCAGCTTCCCAAAGGCGAAGATGCAAGCTGCAGCACACAGGCACAGTGTGGGCAGCCTTCAGACTTAGAGAAAACAGTACTTTACCACTCTCCTGCCTTTTCCATGGTTATTCTATTGGAAAAGAACGAGTTTTGGACAACTACCTTTCATTCTTGCCAAACTCTTTGCAGACCCCCGTGCAAGCTTTAGAACAAGTTTTTGGATGTTTTCTTTCCTGGCAGAGTTTCTCCTTGCAAGATATGGTGGAAAAGCTTTTGGCTGAGTGTAGAGCGGCAAGACACGCAGAAGACGCAGATACGCAGCTCTCCGAAGCTAAGTGCCGGTCCCGGGGTTCTTTCGGCACAAACCGCTCTCAGGAGCTCCCTGCGCTCGCCACAATGCTCTGTGTGCGAAGAAGCCGCTTCTTCGCCTCCGGGAGAATCGGCGAGCGGCAGCTTCCCAAAGGCGAAGATGCAAGCTGCAGCACACAGGCACAGTGTGGGCAGCCTTCAGACTTAGAGAAAACAGTACTTTACCACTCTCCTGCCTTTTCCATGGTTATTCTATTGGAAAAGAACGAGTTTTGGACAACTACCTTTCATTCTTGCCAAACTCTTTGCAGACCCCCGTGCAAGCTTTAGAACAAGATTTTGGATGTTTTCTTTCCTGGCAGAGTTTCTCCTTGCAAGATATGGTGGAAAAGCTTTTGGCTGAGTGTAGAGCGGCAAGACACGCAGAAGACGCAGATACGCAGCTCTCCGAAGCTAAGTGCCGGTCCCGGGCTTCTTTCGGCACAAACCGCTCTCAGGAGCTCCCTGCGCTCGCCACAATGCTCTGTGTGCGAAGAAGCCGCTTCTTCGCCTCCGGGAGAATCGGCGAGCGGCAGCTTCCCAAAGGCGAAGATGCAAGCTGCAGCACACAGGCACAGTGTGGGCAGCCTTCAGACTTAGAGAAAACAGTACTTTACCACTCTCCTGCCTTTTCCATGGTTATTCTATTGGAAAAGAACGAGTTTTGGACAACTACCTTTCATTCTTGCCAAACTCTTTGCAGACCCCCGTGCAAGCTTTAGAACAAGATTTTGGATGTTTTCTTTCCTGGCAGAGTTTCTCCTTGCAAGATATGGTGGAAAAGCTTTTGGCTGAGTGTAGAGCGGCAAGACACGCAGAAGACGCAGATACGCAGCTCTCCGAAGCTAAGTGCCGGTCCCGGGCTTCTTTCGGCACAAACCGCTCTCAGGAGCTCCCTGCGCTCGCCACAATGCTCTGTGTGCGAAGAAGCCGCTTCTTCGCCTGCGGGAGAATCGGCGAGCGGCAGCTTCCCAAAGGCGAAGATGCAAGCTGCAGCACACAGGCACAGTGTGGGCAGCCTTCAGACTTAGAGAAAACAGTACTTTACCACTCTCCTGCCTTTTCCATGGTTCTTCTATTGGAAAAGAACGAGTTTTGGACAACTACCTTTCATTCTTGCCAAACTCTTTGCAGACCCCCGTGCAAGCTTTAGAACAAGATTTTGGATGTTTTCTTTCCTGGCAGAGTTTCTCCTTGCAAGATATGGTGGAAAAGCTTTTGCTGAGTGTAGAGCGGCAAGACACGCAGAAGACGCAGATACGCAGCTCTCCGAAGCTAAGTGCCGGTCCCGGGCTTCTTTCGGCACAAACCGCTCTCAGGAGCTCCCTGCGCTCGCCACAATGCTCTGTGTGCGAAGAAGCCGCTTCTTCGCCTGCGGGAGAATCGGCGAGCGGCAGCTTCCCAAAGGCGAAGATGCAAGCTGCAGCACACAGGCACAGTGTGGGCAGCATTCAGACTTAGAGAAAACAGTACTTTACCACTCTCCTGCCTTTTCCATGGTTATTCTATTGGAAAAGAACGAGTTTTGGACAACTACCTTTCATTCTTGCCAAACTCTTTGCAGACCCCCGTGCAAGCTTTAGAACAAGATTTTGGATGTTTTCTTTCCTGGCAGAGTTTCTCCTTGCAAGATATGGTGGAAAAGCTTTTTGCTGAGTGTAGAGCGGCAAGACACGCAGAAGACGCAGATACGCAGCTCTCCGAAGCTAAGTGCCGGTCCCGGGCTTCTTTCGGCACAAACCGCTCTCAGGAGCTCCCTGCGCTCGCCACAATGCTCTGTGTGCGAAGAAGCCGCTTCTTCGCCTGCGGGAGAATCGGCGAGCGGCAGCTTCCCAAAGGCGAAGATGCAAGCTGCAGCACACAGGCACAGTGTGGGCAGCCTTCAGACTTAGAGAAAACAGTACTTTACCACTCTCCTGCCTTTTCCATGGTTATTCTATTGGAAAAGAACGAGTTTTGGACAACTACCTTTCATTCTTGCCAAACTCTTTGCAGACCCCCGTGCAAGCTTTAGAACAAGATTTTGGATGTTTTCTTTCCTGGCAGAGTTTCTCCTTGCAAGATATGGTGGAAAAGCTTTTTGCTGAGTATAGAGCGGCAAGACACGCAGAAGACGCAGATACGCAGCTCTCCGAAGCTAAGTGCCGGTCCCGGGCTTCTTTCGGCACAAACCGCTCTCAGGAGCTCCCTGCGCTCGCCACAATGCTCTGTGTGCGAAGAAGCCGCTTCTTCGCCTGCGGGAGAATCGGCGAGCGGCAGCTTCCCAAAGGCGAAGATGCAAGCTGCAGCACACAGGCACAGTGTGGGCAGCCTTCAGACTTAGAGAAAACAGTACTTTACCACTCTCCTGCCTTTTCCATGGTTATTCTATTGGAAAAGAACGAGTTTTGGACAACTACCTTTCATTCTTGCCAAACTCTTTGCAGACCCCCGTGCAAGCTTTAGAACAAGATTTTGGATGTTTTCTTTCCTGGCAGAGTTTCTCCTTGCAAGATATGGTGGAAAAGCTTTTGGCTGAGTGTAGAGCGGCAAGACACGCAGAAGACGCAGATACGCAGCTCTCCGAAGCTAAGTGCCGGTCCCGGGCTTCTTTCGGCACAAACCGCTCTCAGGAGCTCCCTGCGCTCGCCACAATGCTCTGTGTGCGAAGAAGCCGCTTCTTCGCCTCCGGGAGAATCGGCGAGCGGCAGCTTCCCAAAGGCGAAGATGCAAGCTGCAGCACACAGGCACAGTGTGGGCAGCCTTCAGACTTAGAGAAAACAGTACTTTACCACTCTCCTGCCTTTTCCATGGTTATTCTATTGGAAAAGAACGAGTTTTGGACAACTACCTTTCATTCTTGCCAAACTCTTTGCAGACCCCCGTGCAAGCTTTAGAACAAGATTTTGGATGTTTTCTTTCCTGGCAGAGTTTCTCCTTGCAAGATATGGTGGAAAAGCTTTTGGCTGAGTGTAGAGCGGCAAGACACGCAGAAGACGCAGATACGCAGCTCTCCGAAGCTAAGTGCCGGTCCCGGGCTTCTTTCGGCACAAACCGCTCTCAGGAGCTCCCTGCGCTCGCCACAATGCTCTGTGTGCGAAGAAGCCGCTTCTTCGCCTCCGGGAGAATCGGCGAGCGGCAGCTTCCCAAAGGCGAAGATGCAAGCTGCAGCACACAGGCACAGTGTGGGCAGCCTTCAGACTTAGAGAAAACAGTACTTTACCACTCTCCTGCCTTTTCCATGGTTATTCTATTGGAAAAGAACGAGTTTTGGACAACTACCTTTCATTCTTGCCAAACTCTTTGCAGACCCCCGTGCAAGCTTTAGAACAAGTTTTTGGATGTTTTCTTTCCTGGCAGAGTTTCTCCTTGCAAGATATGGTGGAAAAGCTTTTGGCTGAGTGTAGAGCGGCAAGACACGCAGAAGACGCAGATACGCAGCTCTCCGAAGCTAAGTGCCGGTCCCGGGCTTCTTTCGGCACAAACCGCTCTCAGGAGCTCCCTGCGCTCGCCACAATGCTCTGTGTGCGAAGAAGCCGCTTCTTCGCCTCCGGGAGAATCGGCGAGCGGCAGCTTCCCAAAGGCGAAGATGCAAGCTGCAGCACACAGGCACAGTGTGGGCAGCATTCAGACTTAGAGAAAACAGTACTTTACCACTCTCCTGCCTTTTCCATGGTTATTCTATTGGAAAAGAACGAGTTTTGGACAACTACCTTTCATTCTTGCCAAACTCTTTGCAGACCCCCGTGCAAGCTTTAGAACAAGATTTTGGATGTTTTCTTTCCTGGCAGAGTTTCTCCTTGCAAGATATGGTGGAAAAGCTTTTGGCTGAGTGTAGAGCGGCAAGACACGCAGAAGACGCAGATACGCAGCTCTCCGAAGCTAAGTGCCGGTCCCGGGCTTCTTTCGGCACAAACCGCTCTCAGGAGCTCCCTGCGCTCGCCACAATGCTCTGTGTGCGAAGAAGCCGCTTCTTCGCCTGCGGGAGAATCGGCGAGCGGCAGCTTCCCAAAGGCGAAGATGCAAGCTGCAGCACACAGGCACAGTGTGGGCAGCCTTCAGACTTAGAGAAAACAGTACTTTACCACTCTCCTGCCTTTTCCATGGTTATTCTATTGGAAAAGAACGAGTTTTGGACAACTACCTTTCATTCTTGCCAAACTCTTTGCAGACCCCCGTGCAAGCTTTAGAACAAGATTTTGGATGTTTTCTTTCCTGGCAGAGTTTCTCCTTGCAAGATATGGTGGAAAAGCTTTTGGCTGAGTGTAGAGCGGCAAGACACGCAGAAGACGCAGATACGCAGCTCTCCGAAGCTAAGTGCCGGTCCCGGGCTTCTTTCGGCACAAACCGCTCTCAGGAGCTCCCTGCGCTCGCCACAATGCTCTGTGTGCGAAGAAGCCGCTTCTTCGCCTGCGGGAGAATCGGCGAGCGGCAGCTTCCCAAAGGCGAAGATGCAAGCTGCAGCACACAGGCACAGTGTGGGCAGCCTTCAGACTTAGAGAAAACAGTACTTTACCACTCTCCTGCCTTTTCCATGGTTATTCTATTGGAAAAGAACGAGTTTTGGACAACTACCTTTCATTCTTGCCAAACTCTTTGCAGACCCCCGTGCAAGCTTTAGAACAAGATTTTGGATGTTTTCTTTCCTGGCAGAGTTTCTCCTTGCAAGATATGGTGGAAAAGCTTTTTGCTGAGTGTAGAGCGGCAAGACACGCAGAAGACGCAGATACGCAGCTCTCCGAAGCTAAGTGCCGGTCCCGGGCTTCTTTCGGCACAAACCGCTCTCAGGAGCTCCCTGCGCTCGCCACAATGCTCTGTGTGCGAAGAAGCCGCTTCTTCGCCTCCGGGAGAATCGGCGAGCGGCAGCTTCCCAAAGGCGAAGATGCAAGCTGCAGCACACAGGCACAGTGTGGGCAGCCTACAGACTTAGAGAAAACAGTACTTTACCACTCTCCTGCCTTTTCCATGGTTATTCTATTGGAAAAGAACGAGTTTTGGACAACTACCTTTCATTCTTGCCAAACTCTTTGCAGACCCCCGTGCAAGCTTTAGAACAAGTTTTTGGATGTTTTCTTTCCTGGCAGAGTTTCTCCTTGCAAGATATGGTGGAAAAGCTTTTTGCTGAGTGTAGAGCGGCAAGACACGCAGAAGACGCAGATACGCAGCTCTCCGAAGCTAAGTGCCGGTCCCGGGCTTCTTTCGGCACAAACCGCTCTCAGGAGCTCCCTGCGCTCGCCACAATGCTCTGTGTGCGAAGAAGCCGCTTCTTCGCCTCCGGGAGAATCGGCGAGCGGCAGCTTCCCAAAGGCGAAGATGCAAGCTGCAGCACACAGGCACAGTGTGGGCAGCCTTCAGACTTAGAGAAAACAGTACTTTACCACTCTCCTGCCTTTTCCATGGTTATTATATTGGAAAAGAACGAGTTTTGGACAACTACCTTTCATTCTTGCCAAACTCTTTGCAGACCCCCGTGCAAGCTTTAGAACAAGATTTTGGATGTTTTCTTTCCTGGCAGAGTTTCTCCTTGCAAGATATGGTGGAAAAGCTTTTTGCTGAGTGTAGAGCGGCAAGACACGCAGAAGACGCAGATACGCAGCTCTCCGAAGCTAAGTGCCGGTCCCGGGCTTCTTTCGGCACAAACCGCTCTCAGGAGCTCCCTGCGCTCGCCACAATGCTCTGTGTGCGAAGAAGCCGCTTCTTCGCCTGCGGGAGAATCGGCGAGCGGCAGCTTCCCAAAGGCGAAGATGCAAGCTGCAGCACACAGGCACAGTGTGGGCAGCATTCAGACTTAGAGAAAACAGTACTTTACCACTCTCCTGCCTTTTCCATGGTTATTCTATTGGAAAAGAACGAGTTTTGGACAACTACCTTTCATTCTTGCCAAACTCTTTGCAGACCCCCGTGCAAGCTTTAGAACAAGATTTTGGATGTTTTCTTTCCTGGCAGAGTTTCTCCTTGCAAGATATGGTGGAAAAGCTTTTTGCTGAGTGTAGAGCGGCAAGACACGCAGAAGACGCGGATACGCAGCTCTCCGAAGCTAAGTGCCGGTCCCGGGCTTCTTTCGGCACAAACCGCTCTCAGGAGCTCCCTGCGCTCGCCACAATGCTCTGTGTGCGAAGAAGCCGCTTCTTCGCCTCCGGGAGAATCGGCGAGCGGCAGCTTCCCAAAGGCGAAGATGCAAGCTGCAGCACACAGGCACAGTGTGGGCAGCCTTCAGACTTAGAGAAAACAGTACTTTACCACTCTCCTGCCTTTTCCATGGTTATTCTATTGGAACAGAACGAGTTTTGGACAACTACCTTTCATTCTTGCCAAACTCTTTGCAGACCCCCGTGCAAGCTTTAGAACAAGATTTTGGATGTTTTCTTTCCTGGCAGAGTTTCTCCTTGCAAGATATGGTGGAAAAGCTTTTGGCTGAGTGTAGAGCGGCAAGACACGCAGAAGACGCAGATACGCAGCTCTCCGAAGCTAAGTGCCGGTCCCGGGCTTCTTTCGGCACAAACCGCTCTCAGGAGCTCCCTGCGCTCGCCACAATGCTCTGTGTGCGAAGAAGCCGCTTCTTCGCCTGCGGGAGAATCGGCGAGCGGCAGCTTCCCAAAGGCGAAGATGCAAGCTGCAGCACACAGGCACAGTGTGGGCAGCATTCAGACTTAGAGAAAACAGTACTTTACCACTCTCCTGCCTTTTCCATGGTTATTCTATTGGAAAAGAACGAGTTTTGGACAACTACCTTTCATTCTTGCCAAACTCTTTGCAGACCCCCGTGCAAGCTTTAGAACAAGATTTTGGATGTTTTCTTTCCTGGCAGAGTTTCTCCTTGCAAGATATGGTGGAAAAGCTTTTTGCTGAGTGTAGAGCGGCAAGACACGCAGAAGACGCGGATACGCAGCTCTCCGAAGCTAAGTGCCGGTCCCGGGCTTCTTTCGGCACAAACCGCTCTCAGGAGCTCCCTGCGCTCGCCACAATGCTCTGTGTGCGAAGAAGCCGCTTCTTCGCCTCCGGGAGAATCGGCGAGCGGCAGCTTCCCAAAGGCGAAGATGCAAGCTGCAGCACACAGGCACAGTGTGGGCAGCCTTCAGACTTAGAGAAAACAGTACTTTACCACTCTCCTGCCTTTTCCATGGTTATTCTATTGGAAAAGAACGAGTTTTGGACAACTACCTTTCATTCTTGCCAAACTCTTTGCAGACCCCCGTGCAAGCTTTAGAACAAGATTTTGGATGTTTTCTTTCCTGGCAGAGTTTCTCCTTGCAAGATATGGTGGAAAAGCTTTTTGCTGAGTATAGAGCGGCAAGACACGCAGAAGACGCAGATACGCAGCTCTCCGAAGCTAAGTGCCGGTCCCGGGCTTCTTTCGGCACAAACCGCTCTCAGGAGCTCCCTGCGCTCGCCACAATGCTCTGTGTGCGAAGAAGCCGCTTCTTCGCCTGCGGGAGAATCGGCGAGCGGCAGCTTCCCAAAGGCGAAGATGCAAGCTGCAGCACACAGGCACAGTGTGGGCAGCCTTCAGACTTAGAGAAAACAGTACTTTACCACTCTCCTGCCTTTTCCATGGTTATTCTATTGGAAAAGAACGAGTTTTGGACAACTACCTTTCATTCTTGCCAAACTCTTTGCAGACCCCCGTGCAAGCTTTAGAACAAGATTTTGGATGTTTTCTTTCCTGGCAGAGTTTCTCCTTGCAAGATATGGTGGAAAAGCTTTTGGCTGAGTGTAGAGCGGCAAGACACGCAGAAGACGCAGATACGCAGCTCTCCGAAGCTAAGTGCCGGTCCCGGGCTTCTTTCGGCACAAACCGCTCTCAGGAGCTCCCTGCGCTCGCCACAATGCTCTGTGTGCGAAGAAGCCGCTTCTTCGCCTCCGGGAGAATCGGCGAGCGGCAGCTTCCCAAAGGCGAAGATGCAAGCTGCAGCACACAGGCACAGTGTGGGCAGCCTACAGACTTAGAGAAAACAGTACTTTACCACTCTCCTGCCTTTTCCATGGTTATTCTATTGGAAAAGAACGAGTTTTGGACAACTACCTTTCATTCTTGCCAAACTCTTTGCAGACCCCCGTGCAAGCTTTAGAACAAGATTTTGGATGTTTTCTTTCCTGGCAGAGTTTCTCCTTGCAAGATATGGTGGAAAAGCTTTTTGCTGAGTGTAGAGCGGCAAGACACGCAGAAGACGCGGATACGCAGCTCTCCGAAGCTAAGTGCCGGTCCCCGGCTTCTTTCGGCACAAACCTCTCTCAGGAGCTCCCTGCGCCCTCCACAATGCTCTGTGTGCGAAGAAGCCGCTTCTTCGCCTCCGGGAGAATCGGCGAGCGGCAGCTTCCCAAAGGCGAAGATGCAAGCTGCAGCACACAGGCACAGTGTGGGCAGCCTTCAGACTTAGAGAAAACAGTACTTTACCACTCTCCTGCCTTTTCCATGGTTATTCTATTGGAAAAGAACGAGTTTTGGACAACTACCTTTCATTCTTGCCAAACTCTTTGCAGACCCCCGTGCAAGCTTTAGAACAAGATTTTGGATGTTTTCTTTCCTGGCAGAGTTTCTCCTTGCAAGATATGGTGGAAAAGCTTTTTGCTGAGTGTAGAGCGGCAAGACACGCAGAAGACGCAGATACGCAGCTCTCCGAAGCTAAGTGCCGGTCCCGGGCTTCTTTCGGCACAAACCGCTCTCAGGAGCTCCCTGCGCTCGCCACAATGCTCTGTGTGCGAAGAAGCCGCTTCTTCGCCTGCGGGAGAATCGGCGAGCGGCAGCTTCCCAAAGGCGAAGATGCAAGCTGCAGCACACAGGCACAGTGTGGGCAGCATTCAGACTTAGAGAAAACAGTACTTTACCACTCTCCTGCCTTTTCCATGGTTATTCTATTGGAAAAGAACGAGTTTTGGACAACTACCTTTCATTCTTGCCAAACTCTTTGCAGACCCCCGTGCAAGCTTTAGAACAAGATTTTGGATGTTTTCTTTCCTGGCAGAGTTTCTCCTTGCAAGATATGGTGGAAAAGCTTTTTGCTGAGTGTAGAGCGGCAAGACACGCAGAAGACGCGGATACGCAGCTCTCCGAAGCTAAGTGCCGGTCCCGGGCTTCTTTCGGCACAAACCGCTCTCAGGAGCTCCCTGCGCTCGCCACAATGCTCTGTGTGCGAAGAAGCCGCTTCTTCGCCTCCGGGAGAATCGGCGAGCGGCAGCTTCCCAAAGGCGAAGATGCAAGCTGCAGCACACAGGCACAGTGTGGGCAGCCTTCAGACTTAGAGAAAACAGTACTTTACCACTCTCCTGCCTTTTCCATGGTTATTCTATTGGAAAAGAACGAGTTTTGGACAACTACCTTTCATTCTTGCCAAACTCTTTGCAGACCCCCGTGCAAGCTTTAGAACAAGATTTTGGATGTTTTCTTTCCTGGCAGAGTTTCTCCTTGCAAGATATGGTGGAAAAGCTTTTGGCTGAGTGTAGAGCGGCAAGACACGCAGAAGACGCAGATACGCAGCTCTCCGAAGCTAAGTGCCGGTCCCGGGCTTCTTTCGGCACAAACCGCTCTCAGGAGCTCCCTGCGCTCGCCACAATGCTCTGTGTGCGAAGAAGCCGCTTCTTCGCCTCCGGGAGAATCGGCGAGCGGCAGCTTCCCAAAGGCGAAGATGCAAGCTGCAGCACACAGGCACAGTGTGGGCAGCCTTCAGACTTAGAGAAAACAGTACTTTACCACTCTCCTGCCTTTTCCATGGTTATTCTATTGGAAAAGAACGAGTTTTGGACAACTACCTTTCATTCTTGCCAAACTCTTTGCAGACCCCCGTGCAAGCTTTAGAACAAGATTTTGGATGTTTTCTTTCCTGGCAGAGTTTCTCCTTGCAAGATATGGTGGAAAAGCTTTTGGCTGAGTGTAGAGCGGCAAGACACGCAGAAGACGCAGATACGCAGCTCTCCGAAGCTAAGTGCCGGTCCCGGGCTTCTTTCGGCACAAACCGCTCTCAGGAGCTCCCTGCGCTCGCCACAATGCTCTGTGTGCGAAGAAGCCGCTTCTTCGCCTGCGGGAGAATCGGCGAGCGGCAGCTTCCCAAAGGCGAAGATGCAAGCTGCAGCACACAGGCACAGTGTGGGCAGCCTTCAGACTTAGAGAAAACAGTACTTTACCACTCTCCTGCCTTTTCCATGGTTATTCTATTGGAAAAGAACGAGTTTTGGACAACTACCTTTCATTCTTGCCAAACTCTTTGCAGACCCCCGTGCAAGCTTTAGAACAAGATTTTGGATGTTTTCTTTCCTGGCAGAGTTTCTCCTTGCAAGATATGGTGGAAAAGCTTTTGGCTGAGTGTAGAGCGGCAAGACACGCAGAAGACGCAGATACGCAGCTCTCCGAAGCTAAGTGCCGGTCCCGGGCTTCTTTCGGCACAAACCGCTCTCAGGAGCTCCCTGCGCTCGCCACAATGCTCTGTGTGCGAAGAAGCCGCTTCTTCGCCTCCGGGAGAATCGGCGAGCGGCAGCTTCCCAAAGGCGAAGATGCAAGCTGCAGCACACAGGCACAGTGTGGGCAGCCTTCAGACTTAGAGAAAACAGTACTTTACCACTCTCCTGCCTTTTCCATGGTTATTCTATTGGAAAAGAACGAGTTTTGGACAACTACCTTTCATTCTTGCCAAACTCTTTGCAGACCCCCGTGCAAGCTTTAGAACAAGATTTTGGATGTTTTCTTTCCTGGCAGAGTTTCTCCTTGCAAGATATGGTGGAAAAGCTTTTTGCTGAGTGTAGAGCGGCAAGACACGCAGAAGACGCAGATACGCAGCTCTCCGAAGCTAAGTGCCGGTCCCGGGCTTCTTTCGGCACAAACCGCTCTCAGGAGCTCCCTGCGCTCGCCACAATGCTCTGTGTGCGAAGAAGCCGCTTCTTCGCCTCCGGGAGAATCGGCGAGCGGCAGCTTCCCAAAGGCGAAGATGCAAGCTGCAGCACACAGGCACAGTGTGGGCAGCCTTCAGACTTAGAGAAAACAGTACTTTACCACTCTCCTGCCTTTTCCATGGTTATTATATTGGAAAAGAACGAGTTTTGGACAACTACCTTTCATTCTTGCCAAACTCTTTGCAGACCCCCGTGCAAGCTTTAGAACAAGATTTTGGATGTTTTCTTTCCTGGCAGAGTTTCTCCTTGCAAGATATGGTGGAAAAGCTTTTTGCTGAGTGTAGAGTGGCAAGACACGCAGAAGACGCAGATACGCAGCTCTCCGAAGCTAAGTGCCGGTCCCGGGCTTCTTTCGGCACAAACCGCTCTCAGGAGCTCCCTGCGCTCGCCACAATGCTCTGTGTGCGAAGAAGCCGCTTCTTCGCCTGCGGGAGAATCGGCGAGCGGCAGCTTCCCAAAGGCGAAGATGCAAGCTGCAGCACACAGGCACAGTGTGGGCAGCCTTCAGACTTAGAGAAAACAGTACTTTACCACTCTCCTGCCTTTTCCATGGTTATTCTATTGGAAAAGAACGAGTTTTGGACAACTACCTTTCATTCTTGCCAAACTCTTTGCAGACCCCCGTGCAAGCTTTAGAACAAGATTTTGGATGTTTTCTTTCCTGGCAGAGTTTCTCCTTGCAAGATATGGTGGAAAAGCTTTTTGCTGAGTGTAGAGCGGCAAGACACGCAGAAGACGCGGATACGCAGCTCTCCGAAGCTAAGTGCCGGTCCCGGGCTTCTTTCGGCACAAACCGCTCTCAGGAGCTCCCTGCGCTCGCCACAATGCTCTGTGTGCGAAGAAGCCGCTTCTTCGCCTCCGGGAGAATCGGCGAGCGGCAGCTTCCCAAAGGCGAAGATGCAAGCTGCAGCACACAGGCACAGTGTGGGCAGCATTCAGACTTAGAGAAAACAGTACTTTACCACTCTCCTGCCTTTTCCATGGTTATTCTATTGGAAAAGAACGAGTTTTGGACAACTACCTTTCATTCTTGCCAAACTCTTTGCAGACCCCCGTGCAAGCTTTAGAACAAGATTTTGGATGTTTTCTTTCCTGGCAGAGTTTCTCCTTGCAAGATATGGTGGAAAAGCTTTTTGCTGAGTATAGAGCGGCAAGACACGCAGAAGACGCAGATACGCAGCTCTCCGAAGCTAAGTGCCGGTCCCGGGCTTCTTTCGGCACAAACCGCTCTCAGGAGCTCCCTGCGCTCGCCACAATGCTCTGTGTGCGAAGAAGCCGCTTCTTCGCCTGCGGGAGAATCGGCGAGCGGCAGCTTCCCAAAGGCGAAGATGCAAGCTGCAGCACACAGGCACAGTGTGGGCAGCCTTCAGACTTAGAGAAAACAGTACTTTACCACTCTCCTGCCTTTTCCATGGTTATTCTATTGGAACAGAACGAGTTTTGGACAACTACCTTTCATTCTTGCCAAACTCTTTGCAGACCCCCGTGCAAGCTTTAGAACAAGATTTTGGATGTTTTCTTTCCTGGCAGAGTTTCTCCTTGCAAGATATGGTGGAAAAGCTTTTGGCTGAGTGTAGAGCGGCAAGACACGCAGAAGACGCAGATACGCAGCTCTCCGAAGCTAAGTGCCGGTCCCGGGCTTCTTTCGGCACAAACAGCTCTCAGGAGCTCCCTGCGCTCGCCACAATGCTCTGTGTGCGAAGAAGCCGCTTCTTCGCCTCCGGGAGAATCGGCGAGCGGCAGCTTCCCAAAGGCGAAGATGCAAGCTGCAGCACACAGGCACAGTGTGGGCAGCCTTCAGACTTAGAGAAAACAGTACTTTACCACTCTCCTGCCTTTTCCATGGTTATTCTATTGGAAAAGAACGAGTTTTGGACAACTACCTTTCATTCTTGCCAAACTCTTTGCAGACCCCCGTGCAAGCTTTAGAACAAGATTTTGGATGTTTTCTTTCCTGGCAGAGTTTCTCCTTGCAAGATATGGTGGAAAAGCTTTTGGCTGAGTGTAGAGCGGCAAGACACGCAGAAGACGCAGATACGCAGCTCTCCGAAGCTAAGTGCCGGTCCCGGGCTTCTTTCGGCACAAACCGCTCTCAGGAGCTCCCTGCGCTCGCCACAATGCTCTGTGTGCGAAGAAGCCGCTTCTTCGCCTCCGGGAGAATCGGCGAGCGGCAGCTTCCCAAAGGCGAAGATGCAAGCTGCGGCACACAGGCACAGTGTGGGCAGCCTTCAGACTTAGAGAAAACAGTACTTTACCACTCTCCTGCCTTTTCCATGGTTATTCTATTGGAAAAGAACGAGTTTTGGACAACTACCTTTCATTCTTGCCAAACTCTTTGCAGACCCCCGTGCAAGCTTTAGAACAAGATTTTGGATGTTTTCTTTCCTGGCAGAGTTTCTCCTTGCAAGATATGGTGGAAAAGCTTTTTGCTGAGTGTAGAGCGGCAAGACACGCAGAAGACGCGGATACGCAGCTCTCCGAAGCTAAGTGCCGGTCCCGGGCTTCTTTCGGCACAAACCGCTCTCAGGAGCTCCCTGCGCTGGCCACAATGCTCTGTGTGCGAAGAAGCCGCTTCTTCGCCTGCGGGAGAATCGGCGAGCGGCAGCTTCCCAAAGGCGAAGATGCAAGCTGCAGCACACAGGCACAGTGTGGGCAGCATTCAGACTTAGAGAAAACAGTACTTTACCACTCTCCTGCCTTTTCCATGGTTATTCTATTGGAAAAGAACGAGTTTTGGACAACTACCTTTCATTCTTGCCAAACTCTTTGCAGACCCCCGTGCAAGCTTTAGAACAAGATTTTGGATGTTTTCTTTCCTGGCAGAGTTTCTCCTTGCAAGATATGGTGGAAAAGCTTTTTGCTGAGTGTAGAGCGGCAAGACACGCAGAAGACGCGGATACGCAGCTCTCCGAAGCTAAGTGCCGGTCCCGGGCTTCTTTCGGCACAAACCGCTCTCAGGAGCTCCCTGCGCTCGCCACAATGCTCTGTGTGCGAAGAAGCCGCTTCTTCGCCTCCGGGAGAATCGGCGAGCGGCAGCTTCCCAAAGGCGAAGATGCAAGCTGCAGCACACAGGCACAGTGTGGGCAGCATTCAGACTTAGAGAAAACAGTACTTTACCACTCTCCTGCCTTTTCCATGGTTATTCTATTGGAAAAGAACGAGTTTTGGACAACTACCTTTCATTCTTGCCAAACTCTTTGCAGACCCCCGTGCAAGCTTTAGAACAAGATTTTGGATGTTTTCTTTCCTGGCAGAGTTTCTCCTTGCAAGATATGGTGGAAAAGCTTTTTGCTGAGTATAGAGCGGCAAGACACGCAGAAGACGCAGATACGCAGCTCTCCGAAGCTAAGTGCCGGTCCCGGGCTTCTTTCGGCACAAACCGCTCTCAGGAGCTCCCTGCGCTCGCCACAATGCTCTGTGTGCGAAGAAGCCGCTTCTTCGCCTGCGGGAGAATCGGCGAGCGGCAGCTTCCCAAAGGCGAAGATGCAAGCTGCAGCACACAGGCACAGTGTGGGCAGCCTTCAGACTTCGAGAAAACAGTACTTTACCACTCTCCTGCCTTTTCCATGGTTATTCTATTGGAAAAGAACGAGTTTTGGACAACTACCTTTCATTCTTGCCAAACTCTTTGCAGACCCCCGTGCAAGCTTTAGAACAAGATTTTGGATGTTTTCTTTCCTGGCAGAGTTTCTCCTTGCAAGATATGGTGGAAAAGCTTTTGGCTGAGTGTAGAGCGGCAAGACACGCAGAAGACGCAGATACGCAGCTCTCCGAAGCTAAGTGCCGGTCCCGGGCTTCTTTCGGCACAAACCGCTCTCAGGAGCTCCCTGCGCTCGCCACAATGCTCTGTGTGCGAAGAAGCCGCTTCTTCGCCTCCGGGAGAATCGGCGAGCGGCAGCTTCCCAAAGGCGAAGATGCAAGCTGCAGCACACAGGCACAGTGTGGGCAGCCTTCAGACTTAGAAAAAACAGTACTTTACCACTCTCCTGCCTTTTCCATGGTTATTCTATTGGAAAAGAACGAGTTTTGGACAACTACCTTTCATTCTTGCCAAACTCTTTGCAGACCCCCGTGCAAGCTTTAGAACAAGATTTTGGATGTTTTCTTTCCTGGCAGAGTTTCTCCTTGCAAGATATGGTGGAAAAGCTTTTTGCTGAGTGTAGAGCGGCAAGACACGCAGAAGACGCGGATACGCAGCTCTCCGAAGCTAAGTGCCGGTCCCGGGCTTCTTTCGGCACAAACCGCTCTCAGGAGCTCCCTGCGCTCGCCACAATGCTCTGTGTGCGAAGAAGCCGCTTCTTCGCCTGCGGGAGAATCGGCGAGCGGCAGCTTCCCAAAGGCGAAGATGCAAGCTGCAGCACGCAGGCACAGTGTGGGCAGCCTTCAGACTTCGAGAAAACAGTACTTTACCACTCTCCTGCCTTTTCCATGGTTATTCTATTGGAAAAGAACGAGTTTTGGACAACTACCTTTCATTCTTGCCAAACTCTTTGCAGACCCCCGTGCAAGCTTTAGAACAAGATTTTGGATGTTTTCTTTCCTGGCAGAGTTTCTCCTTGCAAGATATGGTGGAAAAGCTTTTTGCTGAGTGTAGAGCGGCAAGACACGCAGAAGACGCAGATACGCAGCTCTCCGAAGCTAAGTGCCGGTCCCGGGCTTCTTTCGGCACAAACCGCTCTCAGGAGCTCCCTGCGCTCGCCACAATGCTCTGTGTGCGAAGAAGCCGCTTCTTCGCCTGCGGGAGAATCGGCGAGCGGCAGCTTCCCAAAGGCGAAGATGCAAGCTGCAGCACGCAGGCACAGTGTGGGCAGCCTTCAGACTTAGAGAAAACAGTACTTTACCACTCTCCTGCCTTTTCCATGGTTATCCTATTGGAAAAGAACGAGTTTTGGACAACTACCTTTCATTCTTGCCAAACTCTTTGCAGACCCCCGTGCAAGCTTTAGAACAAGATTTTGGATGTTTTCTTTCCTGGCAGAGTTTCTCCTTGCAAGATATGGTGGAAAAGCTTTTGGCTGAGTGTAGAGCGGCAAGACACGCAGAAGACGCAGATACGCAGCTCTCCGAAGCTAAGTGCCGGTCCCGGGCTTCTTTCGGCACAAACCGCTCTCAGGAGCTCCCTGCGCTCGCCACAATGCTCTGTGTGCGAAGAAGCCGCTTCTTCGCCTCCGGGAGAATCGGCGAGCGGCAGCTTCCCAAAGGCGAAGATGCAAGCTGCAGCACACAGGCACAGTGTGGGCAGCCTTCAGACTTAGAGAAAACAGTACTTTACCACTCTCCTGCCTTTTCCATGGTTATTATATTGGAAAAGAACGAGTTTTGGACAACTACCTTTCATTCTTGCCAAACTCTTTGCAGACCACCGTGCAAGCTTTAGAACAAGATTTTGGATGTTTTCTTTCCTGGCAGAGTTTCTCCTTGCAAGATATGGTGGAAAAGCTTTTTGCTGAGTGTAGAGCGGCAAGACACGCAGAAGACGCAGATACGCAGCTCTCCGAAGCTAAGTGCCGGTCCCGGGCTTCTTTCGGCACAAACCGCTCTCAGGAGCTCCCTGCGCTCGCCACAATGCTCTGTGTGCGAAGAAGCCGCTTCTTCGCCTGCGGGAGAATCGGCGAGCGGCAGCTTCCCAAAGGCGAAGATGCAAGCTGCAGCACACAGGCACAGTGTGGGCAGCCTTCAGACTTAGAGAAAACAGTACTTTACCACTCTCCTGCCTTTTCCATGGTTATTCTATTGGAAAAGAACGAGTTTTGGACAACTACCTTTCATTCTTGCCAAACTCTTTGCAGACCCCCGTGCAAGCTTTAGAACAAGATTTTGGATGTTTTCTTTCCTGGCAGAGTTTCTCCTTGCAAGATATGGTGGAAAAGCTTTTTGCTGAGTGTAGAGCGGCAAGACACGCAGAAGACGCGGATACGCAGCTCTCCGAAGCTAAGTGCCGGTCCCGGGCTTCTTTCGGCACAAACCGCTCTCAGGAGCTCCCTGCGCTCGCCACAATGCTCTGTGTGCGAAGAAGCCGCTTCTTCGCCTCCGGGAGAATCGGCGAGCGGCAGCTTCCCAAAGGCGAAGATGCAAGCTGCAGCACACAGGCACAGTGTGGGCAGCATTCAGACTTAGAGAAAACAGTACTTTACCACTCTCCTGCCTTTTCCATGGTTATTCTATTGGAAAAGAACGAGTTTTGGACAACTACCTTTCATTCTTGCCAAACTCTTTGCAGACCCCCGTGCAAGCTTTAGAACAAGATTTTGGATGTTTTCTTTCCTGGCAGAGTTTCTCCTTGCAAGATATGGTGGAAAAGCTTTTTGCTGAGTATAGAGCGGCAAGACACGCAGAAGACGCAGATACGCAGCTCTCCGAAGCTAAGTGCCGGTCCCGGGCTTCTTTCGGCACAAACCGCTCTCAGGAGCTCCCTGCGCTCGCCACAATGCTCTGTGTGCGAAGAAGCCGCTTCTTCGCCTGCGGGAGAATCGGCGAGCGGCAGCTTCCCAAAGGCGAAGATGCAAGCTGCAGCACACAGGCACAGTGTGGGCAGCCTTCAGACTTAGAGAAAACAGTACTTTACCACTCTCCTGCCTTTTCCATGGTTATTCTATTGGAACAGAACGAGTTTTGGACAACTACCTTTCATTCTTGCCAAACTCTTTGCAGACCCCCGTGCAAGCTTTAGAACAAGATTTTGGATGTTTTCTTTCCTGGCAGAGTTTCTCCTTGCAAGATATGGTGGAAAAGCTTTTGGCTGAGTGTAGAGCGGCAAGACACGCAGAAGACGCAGATACGCAGCTCTCCGAAGCTAAGTGCCGGTCCCGGGCTTCTTTCGGCACAAACAGCTCTCAGGAGCTCCCTGCGCTCGCCACAATGCTCTGTGTGCGAAGAAGCCGCTTCTTCGCCTCCGGGAGAATCGGCGAGCGGCAGCTTCCCAAAGGCGAAGATGCAAGCTGCAGCACACAGGCACAGTGTGGGCAGCCTTCAGACTTAGAGAAAACAGTACTTTACCACTCTCCTGCCTTTTCCATGGTTATTCTATTGGAAAAGAACGAGTTTTGGACAACTACCTTTCATTCTTGCCAAACTCTTTGCAGACCCCCGTGCAAGCTTTAGAACAAGATTTTGGATGTTTTCTTTCCTGGCAGAGTTTCTCCTTGCAAGATATGGTGGAAAAGCTTTTTGCTGAGTGTAGAGCGGCAAGACACGCAGAAGACGCAGATACGCAGCTCTCCGAAGCTAAGTGCCGGTCCCGGGCTTCTTTCGGCACAAACCGCTCTCAGGAGCTCCCTGCGCTCGCCACAATGCTCTGTGTGCGAAGAAGCCGCTTCTTCGCCTCCGGGAGAATCGGCGAGCGGCAGCTTCCCAAAGGCGAAGATGCAAGCTGCAGCACACAGGCACAGTGTGGGCAGCATTCAGACTTAGAGAAAACAGTACTTTACCACTCTCCTGCCTTTTCCATGGTTATTCTATTGGAAAAGAACGAGTTTTGGACAACTACCTTTCATTCTTGCCAAACTCTTTGCAGACCCCCGTGCAAGCTTTAGAACAAGATTTTGGATGTTTTCTTTCCTGGCAGAGTTTCTCCTTGCAAGATATGGTGGAAAAGCTTTTGGCTGAGTGTAGAGCGGCAAGACACGCAGAAGACGCGGATACGCAGCTCTCCGAAGCTAAGTGCCGGTCCCGGGCTTCTTTCGGCACAAACCGCTCTCAGGAGCTCCCTGCGCTCGCCACAATGCTCTGTGTGCGAAGAAGCCGCTTCTTCGCCTGCGGGAGAATCGGCGAGCGGCAGCTTCCCAAAGGCGAAGATGCAAGCTGCAGCACACAGGCACAGTGTGGGCAGCCTTCAGACTTAGAGAAAACAGTACTTTACCACTCTCCTGCCTTTTCCATGGTTATTCTATTGGAACAGAACGAGTTTTGGACAACTACCTTTCATTCTTGCCAAACTCTTTGCAGACCCCCGTGCAAGCTTTAGAACAAGATTTTGGATGTTTTCTTTCCTGGCAGAGTTTCTCCTTGCAAGATATGGTGGAAAAGCTTTTGGCTGAGTGTAGAGCGGCAAGACACGCAGAAGACGCAGATACGCAGCTCTCCGAAGCTAAGTGCCGGTCCCGGGCTTCTTTCGGCACAAACAGCTCTCAGGAGCTCCCTGCGCTCGCCACAATGCTCTGTGTGCGAAGAAGCCGCTTCTTCGCCTCCGGGAGAATCGGCGAGCGGCAGCTTCCCAAAGGCGAAGATGCAAGCTGCAGCACACAGGCACAGTGTGGGCAGCCTTCAGACTTAGAGAAAACAGTACTTTACCACTCTCCTGCCTTTTCCATGGTTATTCTATTGGAAAAGAACGAGTTTTGGACAACTACCTTTCATTCTTGCCAAACTCTTTGCAGACCCCCGTGCAAGCTTTAGAACAAGATTTTGGATGTTTTCTTTCCTGGCAGAGTTTCTCCTTGCAAGATATGGTGGAAAAGCTTTTTGCTGAGTGTAGAGCGGCAAGACACGCAGAAGACGCAGATACGCAGCTCTCCGAAGCTAAGTGCCGGTCCCGGGCTTCTTTCGGCACAAACCGCTCTCAGGAGCTCCCTGCGCTCGCCACAATGCTCTGTGTGCGAAGAAGCCGCTTCTTCGCCTCCGGGAGAATCGGCGAGCGGCAGCTTCCCAAAGGCGAAGATGCAAGCTGCAGCACACAGGCACAGTGTGGGCAGCATTCAGACTTAGAGAAAACAGTACTTTACCACTCTCCTGCCTTTTCCATGGTTATTCTATTGGAAAAGAACGAGTTTTGGACAACTACCTTTCATTCTTGCCAAACTCTTTGCAGACCCCCGTGCAAGCTTTAGAACAAGATTTTGGATGTTTTCTTTCCTGGCAGAGTTTCTCCTTGCAAGATATGGTGGAAAAGCTTTTGGCTGAGTGTAGAGCGGCAAGACACGCAGAAGACGCGGATACGCAGCTCTCCGAAGCTAAGTGCCGGTCCCGGGCTTCTTTCGGCACAAACCGCTCTCAGGAGCTCCCTGCGCTCGCCACAATGCTCTGTGTGCGAAGAAGCCGCTTCTTCGCCTCCGGGAGAATCGGCGAGCGGCAGCTTCCCAAAGGCGAAGATGCAAGCTGCAGCACACAGGCACAGTGTGGGCAGCATTCAGACTTAGAGAAAACAGTACTTTACCACTCTCCTGCCTTTTCCATGGTTATTCTATTGGAAAAGAACGAGTTTTGGACAACTACCTTTCATTCTTGCCAAACTCTTTGCAGACCCCCGTGCAAGCTTTAGAACAAGATTTTGGATGTTTTCTTTCCTGGCAGAGTTTCTCCTTGCAAGATATGGTGAAAAAGCTTTTTGCTGAGTATAGAGCGGCAAGACACGCAGAAGACGCAGATACGCAGCTCTCCGAAGCTAAGTGCCGGTCCCGGGCTTCTTTCGGCACAAACCGCTCTCAGGAGCTCCCTGCGCTCGCCACAATGCTCTGTGTGCGAAGAAGCCGCTTCTTCGCCTGCGGGAGAATCGGCGAGCGGCAGCTTCCCAAAGGCGAAGATGCAAGCTGCAGCACACAGGCACAGTGTGGGCAGCCTTCAGACTTCGAGAAAACAGTACTTTACCACTCTCCTGCCTTTTCCATGGTTATTCTATTGGAAAAGAACGAGTTTTGGACAACTACCTTTCATTCTTGCCAAACTCTTTGCAGACCCCCGTGCAAGCTTTAGAACAAGATTTTGGATGTTTTCTTTCCTGGCAGAGTTTCTCCTTGCAAGATATGGTGGAAAAGCTTTTGGCTGAGTGTAGAGCGGCAAGACACGCAGAAGACGCAGATACGCAGCTCTCCGAAGCTAAGTGCCGGTCCCGGGCTTCTTTCGGCACAAACCGCTCTCAGGAGCTCCCTGCGCTCGCCACAATGCTCTGTGTGCGAAGAAGCCGCTTCTTCGCCTCCGGGAGAATCGGCGAGCGGCAGCTTCCCAAAGGCGAAGATGCAAGCTGCAGCACACAGGCACAGTGTGCGCAGCCTTCAGACTTAGAAAAAACAGTACTTTACCACTCTCCTGCCTTTTCCATGGTTATTCTATTGGAAAAGAACGAGTTTTGGACAACTACCTTTCATTCTTGCCAAACTCTTTGCAGACCCCCGTGCAAGCTTTAGAACAAGATTTTGGATGTTTTCTTTCCTGGCAGAGTTTCTCCTTGCAAGATATGGTGGAAAAGCTTTTTGCTGAGTGTAGAGCGGCAAGACACGCAGAAGACGCGGATACGCAGCTCTCCGAAGCTAAGTGCCGGTCCCGGGCTTCTTTCGGCACAAACCGCTCTCAGGAGCTCCCTGCGCTCGCCACAATGCTCTGTGTGCGAAGAAGCCGCTTCTTCGCCTGCGGGAGAATCGGCGAGCGGCAGCTTCCCAAAGGCGAAGATGCAAGCTGCAGCACGCAGGCACAGTGTGGGCAGCCTTCAGACTTAGAGAAAACAGTACTTTACCACTCTCCTGCCTTTTCCATGGTTATTCTATTGGAAAAGAACGAGTTTTGGACAACTACCTTTCATTCTTGCCAAACTCTTTGCAGACCCCCGTGCAAGCTTTAGAACAAGATTTTGGATGTTTTCTTTCCTGGCAGAGTTTCTCCTTGCAAGATATGGTGGAAAAGCTTTTTGCTGAGTGTAGAGCGGCAAGACACGCAGAAGACGCAGATACGCAGCTCTCCGAAGCTAAGTGCCGGTCCCGGGCTTCTTTCGGCACAAACCGCTCTCAGGAGCTCCCTGCGCTCGCCACAATGCTCTGTGTGCGAAGAAGCCGCTTCTTCGCCTGCGGGAGAATCGGCGAGCGGCAGCTTCCCAAAGGCGAAGATGCAAGCTGCAGCACGCAGGCACAGTGTGGGCAGCCTTCAGACTTAGAGAAAACAGTACTTTACCACTCTCCTGCCTTTTCCATGGTTATCCTATTGGAAAAGAACGAGTTTTGGACAACTACCTTTCATTCTTGCCAAACTCTTTGCAGACCCCCGTGCAAGCTTTAGAACAAGATTTTGGATGTTTTCTTTCCTGGCAGAGTTTCTCCTTGCAAGATATGGTGGAAAAGCTTTTGGCTGAGTGTAGAGCGGCAAGACACGCAGAAGACGCAGATACGCAGCTCTCCGAAGCTAAGTGCCGGTCCCGGGCTTCTTTCGGCACAAACCGCTCTCAGGAGCTCCCTGCGCTCGCCACAATGCTCTGTGTGCGAAGAAGCCGCTTCT
Source organism: Molothrus aeneus (assembly GCF_037042795.1). NCBI lineage: Eukaryota > Metazoa > Chordata > Aves > Passeriformes > Icteridae > Molothrus > Molothrus aeneus. Next base: position 63,192 of record NW_027099004.1, read on the forward strand.
TCGCCTCCGGGAGAATCGGCGAGCGGCAGCTTCCCAAAGGCGAAGATGCAAGCTGCAGCACACAGGCACAGTGTGGGCAGCCTTCAGACTTAGAGAAAACAGTACTTTACCACTCTCCTGCCTTTTCCATGGTTATTCTATTGGAAAAGAACGAGTTTTTGACAACTACCTTTCATTCTTGCCAAACTCTTTGCAGACCCCCGTGCAAGCTTTAGAACAAGATTTTGGATGTTTTCTTCCCTGGCAGAGTTTCTCCTTGCAAGATATGGTGGAAAAGCTTTTTGCTGAGTGTAGAGCGGCAAGACACGCAGAAGACGCAGATACGCAGCTCTCCGAAGCTAAGTGCCGGTCCCGGGCTTCTTTCGGCACAAACCGCTCTCAGGAGCTCCCTGCGCTCGCCACAATGCTCTGTGTGCGAAGAAGCCGCTTCTTCGCCTGCGGGGGACTCGGCTAAGAGCAGCTTCCGAAACGCGACAAACAAATATTAACAAGACGGCGTTGTGTCCTGGGCGTCTTTCGGCACAAGCGCCCCACCGGAACGTACCGCCAGCGGCACAATGCATTGTGTGTGAAGAACTCCCTTCGCCTCCAGGGAACTGAAAGAAGAAGCCTAAGCTTAAAACGCCTTTGCCTCAATTGTGTACTGGTTTGGGCGCTCCTCTCTATTAATTGCGCCACTCCTGACAGCAGGTGTCGCTGTTGGTCAAGCTTTGAGTTTGCTTATTAAGTTGCGATGCTGGGTGGTCAAACAACTCAAGGTAAGATCAGCGATTTTAAATCATGTTCTCACTGGTGTAGATACCATTAGTCATTGCACACTGCAAAATAATGCTGCTCTAGCTTTCTTGTTAGCACATGGGCAAGAGTGTGAGGATTTGGAAGGAATGTGTTTTTTGAACCTCTCTAACCATTCTGCAGTCATTCACTGGAAACTCAAACAAGGACAAGATAACACGAAGAAATTGATTGGGAATGAGAGGGTTACGCCTGAATGGTTTGAGAGATGGGAAACAACTCGATGGTTGAAAGATCTTGTAAAGGGAACTTTGTTGTTACTAGTAGTCATTATTATATTGCTTCTTGTTATTCCATGCATCATGAAACTGGTGAGCCTCTTGGAAGAAAATAGGGTGGGAAAGGGTTTAGCTGGTGCAAGACGAAGAAGGGGGAAATTGTAGCAATGTATCTGAACCTCTTAGACTAAAGGGTGCACCAGCCATCCAGCTGGAATATGTTCTTATCAGAATTTTCTCAGAGCCCTCTGGAATTCATCAAGGTTACTAAGACATAAGCCGTGCTAAAATAAGAAAGAGAAGCTGAGAAACCAAATTCCAAGACTACAAGAACTCGATAACGGGGGGCAGCAAAGCGCCTGGACTGTAACCAAACGTATCTTCTGAGAGGTGCACACAGAATGCGTGGACATAACAAAGGCACCAAGATAAAAATGCGGGCCTAGCGTGTGCAGAGATTTAGAATGTGTAAGTGCATCATGTCAACAATCAACGGCTTCTGCTTAATCCTCTTGCTCCGTTGTCCTGGAGTCCTGAATTTCCCACAAGGAAAGCCCTACTAAAAGGGCTCTGATTTTAATGATAGTTGCTGTCTAGACGATGAATAATGGGAAGAGTTCTTTCAAATCCTTCCCTCGCTGACATCTGTAAGTTTCATCTTTTCCTGATTGTACTGGTGGCTATACATTAGTTATGACTAGAAAGGAATGAGTTTTAGGGATATGTTGCAAGGAAATTGGTAGCTCTGCTTCCATTTCCATTGTCTAAGAAGAATTCTGATTAGTTTTGGACTTTTCATAGACCTCTGACTAGATTGCATTTGTCTTTGATTGAGCCCGTAAATTTTAGGCTACTAGGCTTGACCAATGGATAGAAAAGGGAAAGTCACACAGCTTAGGTGGTTCCCTTGTCAACAACTTCTCAATAGTAGGGCGATTTCTGTCCTCAAGTTTGTTACTTCAGCTAGCAGATTATGCTCACTCCAAAAGAAGGTGAGAAGTTTGCTACCCTAAATGGTCCGATAATTCTTCCTGCTTCTTTGTGACTCTTTTGTATGACTGGATTCTGTATTATTGGAGTTTGTTATAAAAAGTTGGATTAAATTGCGTGCGTCCGCTCTTGGGGGAAACAGTATTTAGCCAATAACATCTAGGCTTTTATCGACCTGAGATTGTCTGAACGGACGGGACGCTTTAAACACAGTAATTCCTGCTAGTTCCAATTCCATTTTTAGACTCGACAAACCGAATGGTAAACCTGCACCAGTAGGGAGGGACATTGGACTTTCTCCTTTTTAGAGAGAAACTAATGAAAAAGTTTCAGCAGAATCATAGCAGGCTGTAAAATAAGAAAAGCATCATGAAAAGAGGCCAATCCTATCCTCTTAGTATTGCTAGTTGTGATTGGACATGAATGAAACATGTCAACTCTGTGTTCCTGGGTATCACATCAGTAACAGCTACTTCAGCTGCTGTAGTTGTCTCCTAAAGCTAAGAACAGAATCCAAAGAATTGTGATTCCATGGTCACAATTCACCCTGTGATGGTGACAGGTGAAAAAGGAGTGGAAGGTGCGCGGGTAAATTAACTTGAATGGCCTATCTAAATCAGCAGCCACTGATTTCCTGAAAACTTCAACAGGTCAGTTGACCTGTTGGGATTCTTTTAATCCATGGTCATGTTTTTCTTGGGATTCTTGTAACCTTTCCCCATTCGTTCAGCCTTTGCCCTCAAGCCTTTGCTGACATTTCAAGTATCTCGACAAGCTGGAAATGTGTTGTCTTTCTTTATCATGTCATAATTCCCTTCAAAGGGTTGTTTGCCTCAAGTCTTATTTTTGCTGGTTTTCTGCTAGTTCATTGTCAGAGGGCAGCAGGTGCTTTGTAAGAGCAAGTACACAATCCTATAGCTTGCTTTTCTTTTGATTTGGCCTGTCTAGAAAACTGAAGGACTGAACATTTCCGACAGGATTTTCTCTCCCCATTATGTTTCACCGGAAGGGCAGATGCAAATCATCTACTTAAACTCTTGGCACGGAAAAAAGTAGTGGTTTGCTGCTGCATATAGGTAGAAGCTTACAAAAGGAAGGCCTTGGGCTGAGGCCCGATACTTTGGCTAAGCAGAAAAGGACTATGGGAAGGTGAGGCCGCTGAATCAGAGGTAGATCAACAAGTTCTAGAATCGTCACGTGTTCACAGCGTGGTGTAGGATGGTTGGTTGAATGAATTTTGTTATGGCTTAAAGCTATGGAACTGATAAAGGCCTGAGTGCTTCAAAAGCCTGGTTTTTGCAAAAAAGCAGCTCTCCTCTGCACCTGCCTGGGGACTCTGCATCACTAGGGACCCTCACTCCCAGTTTGCCAAGGAGATGATCAGTAGGAATGTTGCAGAGCTGCCGTGTCCATATGAACGGAATGGCAAAGAGTGAAGCGGTGGGTATTTTTGGGCTTTAATACAATGCTGCTGCATTGGTGCCAGTTTAGTCGGTTTTCCATCAGTGGCCTTTCTGTCTAGAAGTACACTGCCCAGTCTTTCTAGCATGTGATGCCATTTCCTTCCTGTTGTTTTAATACCTTCCTTCAGTTGAAAGGATGATACAATCTTTACATTTTGAAGATCCCTGTTAGGAAACACTATGCCAGAGGAGTCATTGCTCCCTTTTCTTCTGCCTCCTTTGTAATTTTCAGAGCCTCATTTCAAATTTCTGCTAATGTCGAGAAGAATACTGAGACTATTCAGCAGGGTTGACGCTCTCAGCTGCTTTCCTCTTTCATACTGCTTCATACTGTATGTGACTTAATGGCCTGGTTTTGTCATCCGCATTTTGCTGTGATCTGTGAACACAAAAAGAAGTCTTTGTTTTTTGCAAGAACTACCCCTAGGAGGATTTGTGTTCCTTTTGATTTCTACGGTGTTAGCCCTGTTGCAGAAAAAAAGGAGATTGTACCCTCTTCTTGTGCTCTCATTCCCTCCTCTCTGCTTTGCATGTCCTAGTTAATCTACTGCCATGACTCATTTGGCATCATCTCATAGTGCAAATTCTGCACAGTTTCATGGACTTACAAATGCCAGTTGCCAAGGAGCTTATATAACCATTCAAAGATTAAAGAATTGTAGGGCTGGGCAAGTCCAGCTGCTGAAACTGGAAGTGGTTAAGTCATGCCTTATTAAAGAGACAGAGCAAATCAGTTCATCTAGGACTTTCAACTGGACACCTCTGAGAATAACAGCTTGACAGCAATGACACAGCCATCTTCCTAGCTGTATTCCAGAAAGAGAAAAGGGACACCTTCAATGGTTAAGATGTTTGGCATGAGAAAACAGCAAGAAATGTAGCACAAAATACTTGAGCCAGATAAAGTGCGTTTTTCTCGTGAGAATTTTGCAGTTGTTCTTTCTTGTCTGTGCCTTTACTTTTCACAGAAGACAGGGAGGGCGTTTAATTATTATTGTTCTTTTGTTTTCTATTCTTGGCCTCCCTCTTTCCACCTGCCATTAACAATTTTGCCTTGCTTTACTGGCTTCTCTTTCTTTACTTATAGAAGGTTACATGAGGTCCTCCAACCTTGTCATAAACATTCGCATACAGTGGAAAGGAGTAGAAGGTACATCTAAATGCACAAAACAGACCCAGAAAAAGAGAGGTTTTTTACAGTCTTCTGTGAGAACAAGATATCTTTGAACTGAGTAATGCTTTAACTTTTAGTCCACTCTTTACTATTATTACAAGTGTTTGGCCTTTAGTACATAGCCTTTGAAATCATCCAGCCCAATATTTTTGGCTAATTTTGTTTTATTTCTCTCGGGGACTTTGTTTCTTAAGGAATAGTCCAGAGCCAGAGCGTCCACGGTAGAGTTATGCTGCCATAATAAAAGCGTCGTAAATTCTGGTACAGTTTGTGCTGGTAATACGTCTAGGAAAGAAAGGTTTTACATCTTTTTTGACTTTCAAATGTAACCATTATTTGAAAAAGTTAAGAGTTGGGCTTTCCCCCCCTCCAAAATACTTCTCTCTGGAATGTTACTCAGGGATTACACATAAAAGCTCACCCTGTAAAATATGTTGCGGATAATCTGCAGTAAGCGCAGCTTAGCAGCTAGAGATGATTATGTGGGTTAAATGACATTCCTTCTGCGGTGATGGAAACTCTGTCTACGCAGACATACTCAACAAAAGTTACCATGGCTTAGCTCCTCTCCTAAACTTCATGTGCATTTTCAAACTTTCCAAGAAGGTGAATTCAAGCTCCTTCATTGCTCTCTGCTGGAGTCCCAAGAAAATATCAGTGTGCTTTTTGTCATTTACAGCTGTCATTGCTTAGCTCTTGAACATGAGACTCTCTCATGACTGATGAAAGTTGTCTAGTTAAGAGTGGGTCAAAGACACGCTCCTGCTCTAGAAGGAGATGAGAAGGTTTCTGCAGTCTTTGTCATCTCTACTGCTTGTGATTTCTATCCAAAACCAGTGGGAAGTTTTCTGAAGGCAGTCCAGAAGCTGGCAATATGGACAGCTTACAACCAAACACTTGCTGCACTGCTATCACGGTGATACCAGGAAGGACTTAAAAAATTTAGAAGGGCAAAGAAAGCAGTTGGAAGGAAAAGAACATTAACCATTATTCCATTCTTCTAATATGTCCTCCTTTAAGTCATCATTTTCATGCAGTTTAACGGCTTGCGTTGGTATCCCTCAAAAGGAATCTGAGACAGAGTAAGCTTTTTAATGCAGTAGATGTGACACGTGCAGGCCAAGTTGCCTTTGTTGACATCAAATGCCAATTATGCTTGAGCTACCCTTTGCTTAAGGTACTTCGCTTACACGAAGAATTTTACTCATCATTGAGCAAATTTTGCTGTCATGATTGAGTAAATTTTATTCATGATAGAGTGAATTTTACTGTCACTCCGAATTTTACTGTCATGATTGGCATTGAAACTTTTCAAGGAAAGCTCTGGATAGCAATGTTTGTGTAAAAATAGTAGTTTATCTCCTGTATTTGTGTGAAGCAGGTAAGCCTTTTGCTGTCACCAGTGTTGCTTACCCTTTCATGTCATATCCCTCTTCATATCCATATTCTGCTGAAGGCTTATTAATCTGCTTTAAAATTGGCACGTGGAATAAGACTACTTTTCCTTTTTGAAAGCTAATGTCATTTGACCTAGTGACAGTAAATAATTCATTAATTGTAAGTCCCCAGCTAGCATCTTTTATGCATATTCTAACCTTCTAAAGAAGTAACAAAAACACTCTCCAATACTTGACTTTCTTAAGCACACAAAATGCTTCCCTCCTTTGCAGTTGGCATCTGGAAAATGAACCACATCTCTGCAGTATTTTAACGTGCACCATATTTAGCCAAGTAATTCAAAAGAAATAAAAAGCAGCCCCTTCAATTTGGAAATATTTTTGAATTGTTTTTGAATATACAAAACATACCCTTACCGTACGCATTGCATGCAGATTTAATCGTCGTGAAAGCAAACCCTATGTTTCTGTTGGGATAGCATGGTTTTCCAGTTTCCACAATTGTTCTTGGCACAGTTTTCTACTTATGTGACTGTTAGGACACTCGTAGGTACTTCTAAGGTACTGTAGTAAGCGGAGAAGGAGGAGAGGTTGTGCCTTATTTCTGGCTTCCTTTGGTTTTCTTTTTGGTTTTCTTCCTCTTGCTCTTTTTCATGTCACCTTTCTAGATACTGTGATTTAGATTTGCAGTTTACTAAGCTGTGTTTTCTGTCTGGAATTCTTTGAAATTCCCAGAGGAACCCCACCGGTAAATATGCATCTTTTTATGATTTGCTAGCTACATAGAAAATCTTCCTGCTGCTCTAAAATGCTTTTATTTGATATGCATTTTTATCACCATTCTAATGAAAAGAAAAGTTCCTCTATTCACTGCTTTTGTACTGGATTCAGTTCAATGTGCGCTAACGGTGCAAAAAAGTCCTGCTGGAGAAGGGATCTGCATACAAATTGACCAAGACATGTGCTACAAGGGTCTTGAAAAGGTTCAAAGTTTCTCTACCTTTCTGGCAGTCTGTCTTCACAGCAGGACTTGATGAGGGATTTTGCTGGCGTTTCTTTGACAGAAAGCAATAACAAAGCAAGCAAAATGGAGCAGCAAAAGAAGAATGGAGCAGCAAAAGGTACATTATCCCCTCTGTTATTATCATTGTCGAAACAGATTTTTTCACACCATGTTACATCAAATACCTTAGTAGAGCTAAAGACTAGAAAAACGCAGCTCTGTTCTGGTTCATTAAAAGCAAAGCCATCTGTGGACAGAAGTGCCCAGCATGATGCTGGGAACTCCTAGCTGGTTTCAGTAAGCTGTCTGGAGAACGGCATTTTCGCTGGGCTTTACTAGCGTGTCTGTAAGGAGAGGGAGTTTATGTGCAGCTTTGAGCCCTGAGAGTGCCATAGGCAAAGAGACCCATCGTGTAGCTCTCTGACCAGCCACAGCACACTGAGGCATGATGGATTACTCCCAGAGTTCACGTGGTAGAAAGGTTTTCTGCCCCCGTGAAGGACGACACATCCATTTGCTTGACTAGAGCCATTCTGTATGTTACAATGGTAACTTGAATTCATCAAGTTTGTGCTATTTGTACAATGGCAGTGAGCTTGGATTCTTAAGCTTCTCGTGTTTGACCTGTTTCCTGTTTCAGTAAATAGCAAAACTTCCAAGGACTGCAGCGACAAGAAGATGAAGCTGCTAGTGTATTTCAAATCTTTGCCTAATAAAATGGTGATTTTTGCACATATTCGCAATGGAAATTTACGGTACCGAAACACCAGCTCTGCTCAGAGCAATTCTGAAATTGACTTGAGCTCTTTTCTGTGTTTCTTAGCAGGTGAACTGAGATACTTCTAGCTTCCAAGGCAAGGCGTTTGACAGCAGCTTGAAAAAGGCCCAGGCTGTTGGATGAAAAGGTGAAAAAACTGAGGGAAATGGGGGGAAATTTCACTTCTGGTTTATGTCATAGATTCAGCCAGATGATCAACAAGCATTAGTTTTATGAGGTACCAGCGTAGTCTTTCACTCTTGCAGATCCCCAAAAGCTTAACCATCCAGCAGCTTCTTCCTTGCAACAAGTGCCACAGCCAAAAGCCAGGCCTGGCCGTCACCTTCTCCTCGCAGCCTACAAACTCTGCCAAACGTACCGGTGATTCTCACTTTCCTTCTCAGCTACATGGACAAGCACATCCTCTCCATGTCTCCGAGTCCTTAGTGAAACCAAACAGCGGTTCACCTTCAAACAGCTCAGTGTGCCAGGACAGAAAGATTTCACTGGCCTGTGAAATCTTGCTTTTTCCTTGCAGCCTTTTATTTTCAGAGCATACACCGAGGCATTGCACTTTGCTTCTCAGCTGAGTGCATTGCCATATTGCTGGAGTCCCACACGTCCATCTCCTTCTCGCACTAACTGCTTCTGTTGAAACATGCTGATGTGATGTGCTTTCCTGCTCAGCTATTCACACAGTCACATTCTATGTCCTGCTTGCAGTCTGAATCTAAAAGGAGACGTTTCTGACTATGTCTCACAGACACAGATGTACCAGGATGAAAAGGTTGCTTGGACCTTGCCACTTACGTTCGAAAACATCCATTCACTCCACAATCAAGAGACACCTTTCTTTGCTTTACATCCTGCAAACTTCACACAGACACACACACACACACACACACACACACACACACACACACACACACACACACACACACGAGAGCTACGCACTTTCTTTCTTTCTTTCTTGGCTGCACACACTCACCTATTTCCCACCTTGACCTCTCTACCACTTCTCCTTCGGCCTTGCTGTGCATGGACATTTCCTGTTAAGATACCCATTGTGTTGCCTATCCCTCCCCCACATTGCCTTGCCTTTCCTACCCAATCTTGCATTTCTTGTCATTGCTGACAATTCCTTTCTTTTCCCTTGCCTTCCTGACCCATGCATGTCCTTCCCTTGCCCTTCATACCAAGCCAGTGCCTTGTATTGACTTGCTCACCTATCCTTCTTTTCCTTCCCATTTGTCCAGCTCCAATCTTTCATTTCCTTCTCCTTCTAGGACTCTTATTGCCTTGTCTCCCTCTCTTTTGTGTTGCCTGGCAAAGCCACCACTTGTCTGGCCTTGTCCTTGAACCCCTTCCTTGCCTTGCATTACCTTGCTCATCAGTCCCCCACCTGGAATTCACCACCTCTCTTTTTGTGGAATCTCTTCCACATGCATTGCCCTGCCTGCTTCTCCTAGGATTCTCCAGGCTTCCACTGGCTTTTTTTTCTCAAGGCCCCAGCGTTTCAGGAGCTTGTGAGAGGAAGCCTGGAGGAGGCCACGTGCAAGCACACCTATCTGTCCTGACAGCTTTCTTCTGACATCTATGCTTACATGTCTTGAATTTTGGACACAAAGTTCATCTTTCACCCTTGGGCTTCAGGGGCAGAATGACAGTTCTTTTGCATACAAAGGAAAGCAGGCAACTCAAGTGTCTTAGGTGCAGATTAAACATGACCCATGCAAGATCAAGGCTGGACAGAGCGGTCGGTCCGGGCCGCTTTTGTGTACCAGCAGTCTTTGAATGGACCTGCCACTTGCCTTGCTTTGGGCAACCAACCAGTTTCCTTGCTATGCCCTGCTAATTCTCCATTGCTTTGCATTCCCTTGCATACCCATGCCTCACATTTGACCTGCCTGCAGTTTTCCTACAGGGCTTGGCCTTGCCTAGCCCTTCCGGTTACCATCACCTCCTATGCCCAGCCTTGCCTCTAACTTCTGGGACTTGTCTCACCTACCACTCCATTTGCTTTCCCCTCACGGCTTCAGTCTTGCCAACCTGTCCCTTGACTTGCCTACAATTGCCTACACTTGCTTTGCATTGCCTTACCTGCATGAAAGGCAAGGCAAAGAGTGGTAGACAAGGCAAAGCAAAGCCAGGAAGTTATTTGAAGGGCTAGGCAAGGCAGACATAGGCAAGCAAGCAAAGCTAGGGTAGGGTAGGCTAGGAAAACTAGGCATGGTACTGGAGGCAAGGCAAAGCCAAGTGACTTGGAGTGCCTTTCCTTGCTTGGGAAGTAAAAGATACGGTGGCAATGTTGGTAGGGCTGATGATAAGGTATCGTGGGAAGGTATAGTACAGCAAGACATTTCTGTCCTGGTCCTTTCTGTGTAGGAGCCATTGTTGGACAGAGTCAGTACCGGACGTGGTATGCAACTTTTGCTCTGTAAGTTCCTGAAGGAGAACAGCAATGCTTTCTCATGGGAAGGAAAGAACTTAGCCCCAGTGTTGGAGGTGCAGATAAGAAGCTGTGTCGTGCAGCTTAAGGGCGGCAGCAACTTTCTATCCTGGCATATTTGGTTTGGAAGCACTGACTCAATTTGTACAATCATGGAGTCGGTATCCATCTTTGGAAGGCAGTCTCCTTCCTGAAAGAATCCATTTGGCCTGTGTTTTCCACTTTCTCAAGGCAGCCTTCTTGAAATTCTGCCAGCACACTTCTTTTGGACAAGGTAAAGAGCTGCGCTGGGTCTTGGTGTGCAGCCTAGCTAGTGCCCCGCACAGGTAATGCCCAATAGCAGTGGTCTGACACCTTTGTAGAGGATCAGGCCCTGGATGCTTTGGATTTTGGAGGAGGGGATGCCATTTCTTTTGAGATGGGCTTCTAGTTCCTCCTCCCTTTGGCAAAGTTTGGGTGGCCACTTTGGGTGGTCTCAGTGAATTGAAAGGCTTTTCCCAATAGGCAGTTCTCTGGGTTAGAGTTGTTGAACTGTCAGTGGGAATGCAGAGGCCAGGCCAGGCCTCTGCAGGACAGGTTTTTGTCCCTTGTAGCTTTAGGGACTGTGTGAGCAGTCCCTGGTGCCATCCCATTTGGATCCTGACTCTGAGAGATTGAAGGCTTACGGTGGTACTTAGAGCTGAGAAGGAAAGTGGCGATAGCAGGGTGCATGTTTATAGTTTGATGGGTGCAATTGAAATTGTAGGCAGCAAAGAGCTTTCTCCACCAACAGTTTTGCGAGCTCAGCCGACATTTTCAAGTTTGTTACCAGGCTCTGTGAGAGAGAAAAAGTTTGTTAGGGCAGAAGATCTGGTGTCGGCCTTTGAGTGTGGGGCAAAGAAGAGTATCCACTTGGAAGGGGAAGATCGGTGAAATCCTTTTGTCCTGACACAGTTGATTGGAGAGCAGGGACGTTTCTGACTTGGCTGGGTCCTGGGGGTGGTTGTGAGCTGGGCTCGGTGCGTGTCCTGGTTTTGTGAGTTGACAATGCTGTGGTGTGGTTATTTAGAAGAGCGCTGACAGTGCCCAGGAAAAAGACAAGCACTTTTCTAGCCCAGCCCCGTTCGTGTGGGAGCAGTGTAGGGACAAGAGCTCCGCTGTGGATCCTGGCTCTCGGGTACTGACAGAATGGGATCCTGCATGTAGCAGAGAAGGAAAAAGAATCATTTCATTGTTGGCTGCACAGTTTAGAAGCTTCAAAATAAAAGGCAATTGCAGCATGGCCTCTTCATTTTAGAAAGTTTTCTGGGCCATCAGCTGCTCAACATGTAACTTGCACCCACTGAACTGCATTCAGCTTCCTGGAGATATGCACTTTCCCTCAAGATCTAGGTACCATCTTGCACTCTAACACTTGAAGATCCCAAACCGCTTCAAAATGTCCAGCGGCTGCTCTCAAAGAAAAAGTCCTACAACAAAAAGGCAGTGCTGGCCATAACGCTCCCTTTGCAGTCTGTCAACCAAACGAAACATACTAGCGATTCTCACGGACTTTCTCAATGATATATATACGTGCATCAGCACATTCTCTCAAAGTGACAGAGACTATCGCTACAGCCAAGCGTTTTCAGCTGCACTTCTGACTGACAGATGTGCCAGGACAGAAGGCATTTGCCAACCTACCCTCTTTCCTGTGCAACCTGACATTGGCAGCGCAAATATTTTCACATTCTTTCATTGTGGACATGTCCAAAGCAGCTAAAGATCACACAGGTGGAAGTGTCAAGACAGAAGATGTTCTCAAAGTAACTCCTTTTTTTTCTAAACAGCTTTTAAACTGCACACAATGCTTTGTATCTTCTTTCCCACATAGACCTGCCCTCACTTTTTCACACTCACATCTTTGTTGCAAACATCCAGCAGCTGTTTGCGTAGAAAAAGGCTCTAGAAATAAAAGCGAGACTTGGGCTGCACCTTCTGCCTGCCCTGTGTAAGCCACATCAAACTCACCAGTGCGCTCTGTCCTTCCCTTTTCCGCTGCAACTACCATTGTGTTCTCTGGATCTCGGAACCTAAAGGTAGGCACATTTGTTTCCACAGAAGGGCCATAGGTAGCAGCACAAATAGCTCTCACTGAACTTTAATCTTTACCACTGCCACCATGAGTTTGGTTGGTAGGCCAGTAGGAGTCATGCTCCTTTTACAGCTGGTATGCGGCAGCCGCCAGCCCAGTGCTCTTCGACTCTTGTAACCAATCCTGCTTTTACTCTCCCGGAGGGGATTAGGCATCTGTTTCTCACACAGATCATTGTGGCAGCAGCCAACGGCTCTAGTGCACTGCTTCTGCCAAAAGACACTGGGGCCAGACATTTACCTTCTCAGCACTACGTAGCCCCGTACTCTGCATCTCTTGTCGTCCAGATCATACCGCAAAGCGTTTCACAGAGAAAAAATGTGCCAGGACAACAAGCTTGGCTGAAGTGTACCCCTGAAACTGGTGGAAGTTTGTATTTGCACCACATTCAAGGGGCAGTCCTCTTTCCTATACAACCTGCAAACTGCTGTCTGTTCGCAGTGCCCTCTGCCCGCTCCTTCTTACCTTGAAGTACCATGCCAAAGAGGGCTCTGTGCTGAGGTCTCAGAAGAAGAGGGAAGCATATGTGTTTGTAAAGTGGACTGTCTGTTAGTCACTTCCCTCTTCAAAGCAGCGTGTTCCATGCCAAGCAGACAACAAAGCAACAAAGGATGAGTGTGACTCTGCATTCAAATCCTGCAATGTTCCCAGAAGTGAATTTCTCTCTTCTATAGGACTGACTTGTATGAAGTGGCGTGGTTGTTTCCTTCCATTAGAAGGGAAACTCATCTAGCCAGGCTTCATCACCCCCTGTATCTTTTGGGGTAGTTCTTGGAAGAAAATAGAGAGCAACTTTTCCACTCCACATGATTCATGTTTCATTCTCTTCCTTCTGTACTTCAGGGAACAAGCTATCAATTCCCTACTCTTTCTATGAAAAGGCATGAAGCTATTAATTAAATTCCCATAGATATAATAAGGAATCAAAGTCTTTTATGCCTGCAAGCAGGCCCTTATGGTATGAAAAGTATGGATTGTCAGGGGTGGAAGAAGATCTGCATGAAAAAGGAGAAAGCCCAGAAGCATGCAGGGATTTTCAGGTATGAAAGGGAAAACGACATTAAATTGTCAAGGGAAAGAAATTGAAAGAGGGAGGAGGGAGAAGGGAGGAGAAGGAGGCAAATGCTGCCTTTGAGGCAGCTGACACAAGGACCGTCGGCCTCATGAGCAAACAAGAAAACCAAATGAAACTTCACAGCAATCTCATCCACAACTTAGTGGACAAATGTGCAAACCCATTTCTTCATTTATTATGTGTCTAATATATATAGAGATGTTCTTCATTCTGACCGAATTTTCAGGGAGCAAGCTAGTGTAAGGCACCTGGAACCAATGGTGTATTGGAAATGGCCAACATGCAGAACACGCTCCATCCTGAACGCTACCACAGCAGAATCACAGGATCATAGAATGGCCGGGGTAGACAAAGACCTTAAAGGCCATCTAGTTCTCTGACATGGGCGGGGACACCTTTTACTTGCTCAGGTTGCTCAGAGCCCCATCCAGCCTGGCCTTGAACACCAGGTTGGGGTGTCCATAACTTCTCCAGGCTGTCTGTGCCAGTGCTTCACCACCCTCACAGGGAAGAATTTCTTCCGAGTATCTAATTTCAACCTGCCCTCTTTCATTTTGAAGCCATTGCCCATTGTCCTGTCTCCAGAGTTCCTAATGAAGAGTCCCTCTCCTGCTTCCCTTCAGATATTGGAAGGTGTTGTGAGGTCTCCATGCAACCTTCTCTTCACCAGGCTAAACAGCCCTCATTCTCTCAGCCTGTGTGTCATGGCTTGACACTGGGACAATGCCAGTGCCCCCATGAGTATACTCTCTCCCTGGTTTCTGCTGTGAGATGTGACCAGGAATAAGCAAAGCAGGCTCCCACTTAGGGGAAAAAAAAATTATTAACTAAACTACAAGGGAAAGGAAAAAAAAAAAAAAAGAAACACACAAGGAAAATGAAAACTTCACAAATACATCTCCTCCTCCTCCTCCCCAAATTCCCAATACAATACATCCCCCAAATCATCGACTCTCGGTCCAGCACCACCCTTCAGAATACTCAATCCTCAGTTCATCAAGAGGACAAGGAGTCCTTCTTGTGCCAGTGGTGACCTATTCCTTTCATGTCCAGTGCTCTCACCACTGAACACAGACCAGAGCTGCTTCTAGGGTCGACTTTTAAGGATGCTTCATCCCACTGCAAAAAGGCACAGTCTCAATTTTGGGACATCTGTCCCCCCCATATTTTTCACCCCCTGGGGCCGAGGGGTACCCACACCGAACCCTCTTGATCCTGAGGCATTGCCTCCCCCTAGAATGCAGTCCCTGTATCACAAGGAAACATGGCTCTGTCCATGGCTACACACAAAGAGTCCAGCATAAGCTACTCCATCATCTCTTCCACCTGCGTTCTTCTCTATTTCTCTCGTGGCCCATTTCCTCTTATCTCCTCTATATCTCTCTTCTCATTCAACTCCAGGAGGATTAGCATTTGTAAGGTTTCCATCATCCAAGAAAAGGGTTAAAAATCTGAGGCTCTGTCTGTCCAGAACTCCCATGGCTGCCCTGCCAGGCCCCTTCTTGCACTCCCCTCTTCTCCTTCTCGGCCGGCCAAGAACAGGCACCAGCTCTCTCTCTGTCTCTCCTGCGGTGGGGGGGGGGGGGGGCTGCCCAATGCCTCTCAGCCACCCTTCCATCCTGCAGGGGCCTTCACCTCCCTTCTGGCCAGGGGCCCAGCCTACCTCACCGGGCTGGGTGGCTTCCCCTGCCCCGCCCAGCCCGCAGCCAGGCAGGGGAGATCTGAACCTTTCCCTGACCGGAACCCAAGAGAGCCTCCCAGGGGAGAGCCCTGCTTTTAACCCTGTGTTCTCAGAGGTGCATCCAATGTCCCAATGGCCACCTTAGGTGCCAATATTAAAATCTGAACATCCATTGGCCTAACCACAGCATCCCAGAAAACACATTTCCTGTCAAACCACCACACTGTGGGATATGCTCTTGTCCTGAATACTGAACTGCAGTATTGTCTGATGATTTTTTGAATCCTTTGAAGGCATTTTGAATTCTTTTTCAGCCTTAAATTAGACTAAATAGCTTTGATTTGTGGGTATTGAGCAACAGAAATCACTGCCCTGGCTTGCCTTTTTTACAGCTCCTTTCCGTGGGAGACTCGCTGCAAACGTCACAGCTGGTGAGACAGTGGGCACACCATCATTCTGAAAGAGCTTTGCACAGTAAACATAGAGGAGGATTAAATATTGAAATGCAGATGACAGGAGCTGCCCAATGGACTCTGCTGGTGGAAATCAAATACTAGTCTAGTATTTTGAATGCAAATAATTCCTCCCAATGAGGCCAGACAGGCTTGTTTGCCTTTGAATCTGAGCATGTGGACAGTAGTGGATGGTCTACAGGTTGAAAACAGTGTAGATACTTCTCCTTTTTTTCAATAGTGGCTCAGAAACTGAAAAGGCAGCTACAAAATGGTAAATACATCCCTACAGATTCAAAAATGGTTGTTCTTAATTTGCATCTCCACCATAACAACAAATTGTTAGAACTAAAATACAGATGGGAATTTTATAGCTTCTCAGAAATGAAGCAGGAATTGGCCAATGGGCCTTCTCAGAAATGAAGCAGGAATTGGCCAATGGGCCTTAGCAGTAGCTACAAGTTTTTCAGCATGAGGCATCTCAAAAGTGTTTTAACCGTACAGAACTTTTCTGTACTTTTGGCCTTTTATCTCAAGGATGAATCAAAAAAAAAAAAAAAAAAGGAAAAAAAACCCAAGAAAAATAAAAAAAGAACAAACCCTACCAAATATATATATATATATATAACATGACTAAGATAATAAGCACAATCAGTAACATATATAGAAAAAGAACCCATGGTTTTTAACTTTCAACCTTGTCTTCTCAACACACTCTCGAAAATGGAGTTGTTTCCCTATCTGCCTTGAAACATTTTGGAGCAAAAAACACTCTAAGGTCCTGATAGGTGTTTTGGTCAAAAATCCCTTCTTCTGGTTTTCTGTCCATAAGCAGAGTAATGGAGGGGAAAACTGGTAGCTGGCCAAAGGAGGTAGGAAGAGTGATCATCATCCACAACACTGGGGCTAAAGAAATTTCCACAGAAAATTACCTGCCTTATTACTTCTTCATGTGTTGGGTTGAAAGCTCAGAATCTGTTTCCATGTTTCCCATCCCTCGAATGTTCTATTTCACAGAATTCGAGCCCCTCAAACTTCAGTCCTGCCAGAACAGCCCGCCATGTGCTGTCATAGGGGATCTGCTGATGCCCACTGACTCTTACCAGTCTAGTGCTTGTCACTGTTGCAGATCAAGAACTACTGAATAGTTCTGATTAATGCTCTTAGAGTGGTTGAAAACAAGGAAAGAATGACTAGACATTTGTATGATCAAATCCCCTGATGGAATAAAAACATACCAGGACAACAAGCTTAATAAATGTATTCATTGTCATAAGAAGGGAGATGAAGGGTCCAAAAGATTACTTGCATACTTACTGTTCTAAATCCCTTGTTATCTGGTAAATTGCAAAGGATGCCCGGCTTTCACCAAAATGCAAATCAGATTAAAATGTGAAGCCTTACACTTTACTGGATAGAAAACTTCATCGTCCATTTTTAAATCTTAGAGATTGCGATGTTGTCCTGGTTTAGGGCAAATTTGGAGGAGAATTTCCAAATTAGGGCCCCTCCCCCCAACTGGTTCGGGAAGGATTCCTCAGAGAGAAGTGGAACGAACCTGTTCATTTAATAGGCACAGCACCCCCCAGCACGCAAAAGGAACAATTCTGGATGACAGCACTCTGAAAAAGATGACAAATTCAGAAAGTCTCTCTTGGGGGGGTGGTCACTTTGTTCTCAGTCCCTCCGGCGCTGGGCCAGCTGCTGCAGGCCACAAGGTGCAAACTCTCGGTGTTTCCCAGGTCCCAGTCCGGAGCAGGTTCAAAATGGTCAGGAAGACCTGAAGGAGAAACGGTCCAGGAAGAAATTTGGACAGTTTAGCTAAACTAGCTAATGAGCAAAAGCAAGCAGAAGCGAAGCAAGCAAGAGTGAGAGAGAGCAAAGCCAAAAGCAAAAGCAGAAAAAGCAAAAGCTGCAGTCTCTGTGTCCCGCCAGGTTGATAAGAAAACCAAAACAAAACATTCCCTCTTCAGAGCCAGTCTTAAAGGTACAGAACATAATATCCAACATTCACAGAACACATGAATGGGGATACAAGCATCATAACGTCACCCTAGGACAGATGTATTTCCTATTAATACCTTAATATTAATAAGGTTTAGAGCTGGAATTCAGAGGGAAATGAAAGCTATTTTGAATTCATTCTATTCAATCATCTTGTCTGGACTGTCTCTTCCTGCTTTTCACTTCTGAAACTCTGTATGAAAGGCATAGAGTTCTGGATTAATTCTTTTCAGTTTCCCCTGTTATTCTTAACAGTTTCCCCTGTTATTCTTCTTTAAAGGCAAACCTGGAAAAATCCACACTTTCTTTCCCAACCACTTCTAAAATTCCATTGAGAAGCAAAAAACCCCATCAAACAACTAAATCTCTGCTCCAATTTGTAGGAAAAATCCCCATGCCATTAACTGCTTTCCTAACATTTTCTTTCTCTTGTATTAATATGGCAACCTTTTCTTGCTTTTATAGATTAGAACCAAATTCTTAAAGCTATAAGGAATCACAGGTTTACTGTAGCTGATTCTGAGATACAGTAGTCCAGCAAGGAGTTCAGACCTCAAAAGAAGAGTCTGTACAACAAGATTCAGCACAACGTTGAGACATATTAGCTATTTTTCAAGAAAAGCCGCCAAAATGAAACTGCTTAGACTTCTATACTATCATGGGTCCCTGCTTCCAGAACCTGACCTAAGTTGCTGGAAACTAGCTGCAATATTACTGCAAACAATGCTGTGAATGTAGGACATTGTTATTCTTCTCTTCCATTGAAAACCACAAGTGGAGTTGCGTCATTTTCTTAAAAATTCTCTATTTCCTTCCAAACTGCTAAAATAATGATAAATCAAGTGTTCTGTTCATACAGTTTAAATCTAATAATGTTCAAAATGAAAAAAAAAAAAAATTCATTCAGATATGGTCTGCAATAATACAGCCGAGACAAGATGAACCAGTCTGGCCTACAAAATAAAGTGAAGCAGAATTTGGGAATTTGGAACACCTTACGATGTAATATTTAAAGAAAAAAAAGAAATAAAATGTAACCTACCCAAACTCAATCAGTGATGCACCGACAGAGAAAAAAGAACTAATTACTACTAATATTTCTTTCATTCTCAGACAAGAAGTTAAATGATCCTCTTGAATGCGTGGAAGATTGTTGCGAAAGACAGCAGCCTTCTTCTTTACAACATATTCTTCAGAACTCCAGGAGACAAATCATTAGAGCTATGAGGCTCTTTCTCTCTGTAAAACTTCCAGAGCATAGCCAAGATTATATTCCTTTAGAGATCCTCACCGCCCTGGGAGACTGGTGGATAGTCTACAGCTCCAGTACATCAGCCAGACGCTCTGCCTTATTTAGCATGGCTACTGCAGCAAGGACATCATCTCTACTGGCTTTCTATCCAAAATATATGCAAGGCACAACAAAGAATATACCCAAAACACTGAGCACAGCTTATGGCCTTCAAAACAAAAATCTCACCATGGCAATACTGGATCTTCTGATCCAAACCATCAGGAAACATTTCTTTAGAGGCGAAAAAAGCTCCTGTTGATTGTACAAAAAATAGTGATGTAAACCAGAGTTGCATGACCCAATATTTCTATTGAACTGGAACTATTTTGATCAATATTATGGATCCATTTCTTTTCAGGGCATTTGGTAAAAAATGTAAAGTATAGTTTAAAAGGAATTATTGGATGCGTACTAAGTACTAGGGATTAGTTAAGGTGTTGGTTTTGCATGGCTTGGTTTTTGGTGGGGAGGGAAGAAGCCAGCCACAGAAGTGAATCTTTTGTGAAAAGCTCCTAGAAGCTTCCTCCATGCCTGGCAAAGTGAATCCCTGCTTGGCACTAAGAACAGACATGCTGCTAAGCCAATTAGACAAGCAGTAATATATTTAAGAAGGAAATCAAAACTGCAGCCAGTTAACTTTTAAGTTTGCTAATTTTTTGGTTGGCACCTCTTCTGGTTTGAAAGCAAAAGCAGCAAGAGATGCTGTCGCTGTTGCAGTGTGTGTTTTTGATTGCAATGCAGTTTGAGTAGTCAGTTTTAGAATACTTCCGGTTTTGTGCTGTTGTAGCATATTTTATTATTAATGGATTGTTCCTTTCCCCCCGTGGTGTTAGTTTTTGCCCTAGTTGTCCATCTCCCCAAAGACCTGCCCTTTTGTTCCCTTTTCCTCCTCCCACTGAATGTCAATCCCTCCCCAAGCCTGCCCCTTTCTCTAGAAACTTCCCTATCAATTTTATAGTCTTCAAAACCCCATTGGTTTGTTTAAGTTATTCTCCTCCCCTGTAGTCCCCTATTGGTTTAAACATTGTATTCCCCGCCTTGTGGTCCACCCCCAGTTGCTCCCAGTGTGTTAAAGATTGTATCCTCCTCTGGGACCTCTCCCCATTTCTAAGTTGATGTATGCATTTGAGTCAGTGTCTTTCTGTCCCTGGCCCTCCAGGGAAGAAACTCCTTTGGAAAACATACAGAAGACCTCTCCCTGTTCCTTGTCCCTGCCCTCGGTGCAGTCCTATCCCCAATGCAGTCCACCTGTGCCATAGAGCAGCTGTGCCCTACAGCTGCACCCTGGATTCGACAGCTTTCTGGGGGCAGCCCACTCTGGCTGTTGGTGTCAGGAGCTAGTCGGTCTGAAGAAATCCAGCATGGCAGCAAGACTCCAAGTCAGAAATACAATTTATTAGGAAAAGAGGAAAAACCAAATACATGCAATAATACAAAAGAAAAACCACGGACAGAATACGACCTGTCACCCTGCTAGTTAGGGTGGTGGCAGCAGTCCGGATGAAATGGTCTTGTTGAAGTGGTGATCCTGTAGAAACCATCTGGTAGCTCTTGTCCTCTGAAGACCAGTGGGTGAGGGTGGCCGTTCTTCTAGGAAGCCAGTGGAAAGACTGCTTGTGGTGTCCCAAAACTCAGATTCTATCCAGCTGGGGATGCTTAGCTCCTGCCCCCTGGGCAGAGCATCTTGCAATGGGCTCAAATTGTTCTGAGTCATGCAGTGGTTCCTTGATTACCCTTTAAACAGAAATGGCTCCTGGAGGGAGTCATCTCTGAGTCATGTGGCAAGACATGGATGGCCCCGTTAAGAGATAAGGAGATAAGGAAAAAACGATGCCCCTCCCGGTTTCAGCAGCTCTTGAGGTTGGGAGCAGAATACATTTTTATATTGTAGCCTAGGACAATACAGGATGAATGCTTTTGCATTTGCAGGAGGTTTGTGTGGATTTGAAAAGCATCCTTATAGCAGAGGCACAAAAGTATTCTCATACCCTTTTAAATCATCTTCAAACCAAGCAATTCTCACAAGAAGGTAACGCATGAATGACTTGCAAGTGAGTTGAAGAAACACGGCAAAGATAAGTAGTGTTCAACTGCAGAGAATCGTTTAGGGACACCATACCTTTATATACCTTTATATTTTAAATCAGGAAGCATGGATGGACCGTTTTTTTCCCCTTAGTTGACTACAGAACCAGCGGTCCCTTGCGGGAGGGTGTTTGGATTCAAGATGACACTGGCAGCTAAGAGCATGGCTACATAGAAGGTGCTACTTTTAGACCAGAACATTCAACTACTTAAAGGCAGATAGGAGAATAGCTGACTAGTGACAGCTCTGAGCAGAAGAGCCTGTGGCTTATCCTGTGGGAACAATAGTAAGACATTTCAATTGAAAAACCCCATTCATTTCCAAGGACCAAACATCAGTAAAAATAAAAGGTCAAGTAAAGACACCCTAGTGCTCTTCTTATCAGAAGCATGTTCCTCCATATGAGAGCATTTAGGAAAGGACAGTCCATTCATAAAGAAAGGTGTGCCAGTTAGAAAACCTGTAGAACAATACAAGACAAACTCACACAATATACATCCTCAAATGCAAAATGAAGAAATAATCATTTCAAGCTTCCGTGGAATTAATTGCATTTTATTTGTTCTTTTCATTTCAGCTGCTATCAAGTTATTTTTTAAGACTGAATTTTATGAATTCAGCAAAGCTCTCTTTTTGAATGTCTGCATACCCCTATAAAACACTGAGGTGACAAAGAGAACGGCAGTGGAAGGAAACCTGGTCCACCTCCCCCTCCTTGAAGCTTTAGGCCAGCGAGTGATTAGAATTTAGTCACTTCATTTGCTTTACCAAGAGAGAATGTTTTCTAGCCTTTATCTTTCCTTTTGGAGCTGATTCACTTTGTAGTCATAAATTCTTGACTCAGTTGGTGAGAAACAATGGCATTACAGCCGTGGATGTTAAAGTGCACTGGTGGGAAATGAAGTTTTCATCTTCAGGTCCTTGCTTCAGTAAATCTTCCAAATTCATCAGAAAGAAAGTTCCCAGACCAGTAATCCCCACTCAGATGACCTAATTCAAATAGTCTGTAGGCATAAGAGGCATCAAGCAGGTGCTGTCATCTGTTAGGGGAATACCCAGCCAGTACATGATTGTCTAGTTAGGCGGCAACAATTTTGGAAATAATTTAGTTTTTTTGTATTGCAAGTGAATGGTCAATACATTTTATTAGTGGATACGGGTAAAAGAATGTCTTCTGCATCCTTTCAGAGGGGAAGCTTCCCTAGATCTAAAGCTGCTCAGCTCCACGATAGGATGCTTTGTCTGAAAAGGGAACTCAAGTCTTTGTCCTTTTGGATTGCTTCCATAGTTTTTCACTCACTCTTCAGGTACCTGTTAATACGTTCTCTTATCCCTTGCAAACTTTTATGGGCATAGTCACTGAATTGGTACATATTCCATGAAGTCCACAGGCCCTGTTGAGATGCAGCCACAGGTCTCAAGGGTGTTAGCAGATGTTATTCTGAGGCCACTCCTAATGATGTTTGATGGATCATAGTGACTGAGGAAAGTGCCCAAAGACTGGATGAAAGCAAATGTCACCCATCTTGGAAAAAGGCAACTAGGAGGACTTGGAAAAGTACAAGCCAGCCAGCCAGCGTCATTTTTATCCTCAGGAAGTTGATGGAGCAGCTATTGCTGGAAAGCATTGCCAGGCACATGAAGGAGGACAAAATAACATAGTCAGCATGGATTTACCAGGGGAACTTGATGCTGAACAACTTTTTAAACTCCTCTGATGAATCAACTTGCCCGGTAGATGAAGGGAATATTGTCTGCCTGGGCTTCAGGAAGGTTTTTGACATTTCTCTAGGTGGCAGCACACATACATCCCAGAAGGAATAGTGCAAAGAGGAGGGAACCAGTGTCTTTTCAAGGATGCTCAGTGAAAAGACAAGAGGCAGTAGGCACACACTGAAATACAGGAGATTGCCTCTGCACATCAGCAAATGATTTTTTACTGTGAGGGCGACTGAACCACGGCACAGACTGCCCAGAAAGATTGTGGAGCCTGGATCTTTGAAGACATGAAAAGTACACCCAGATATAATCCTGGGCAAGAGGCTCTAGGTAGCCTGGTTTAAGCAGGGGGGTTGGACCTGGTGAGCCCCACTGACGCCTTCCACTCTCGTTCATTCTGTGCTAGTGAATTCTCTTAGAGATGCATTTCAAGCACTGGCATGACAAAGATCTGTGCAGAGAGAGATCCAAATGGACATGGGATCTAAGTTCCTTAAGTAGTGCTCAAGAAGAATGCAAAACTCTGGGATAAGTGTCTCTTCCATAACTGAATCCCTTTCATGGGAAAATTCCCCAGCTATAGAAAGATCTTCTGATAGGCATGCTTAAGACTGACACTGGCTGAGCAAATTTCTCCCTATGTGTGTTTAAGACCAGTTAGGATCTTCACCAATAGTGTTGTCAACATAGTCACAGAATGTATATTGTTAAGAAGGGACAACTTACATCAGAATGGCAAATATTGGTCCACAAAATGTATTAATGTATGGGAACTATCTACTTGGGTTGAAAATAAAAAGAAAGAGTTAGTCTTTATTTATCAATTTCATCCCAATATTGATAAGGTAAGAAAAAGACCTTAGTCCTTAACCTTCTTAACTCAAACAAAGATTTTTAAAAATTCCTTGTAAAAAATGTATCCTAATTATCAGACTATGAAACAATTTTAGTTGGGAAAAAAGTTCCAAAATTGTGTAGATAGTGGTAAAGAAGCCAAGAAAATAGGTAAGAAACAAAAAGAGAGCAAAAGAGTCAGCTTCAGTCTGCAAGCTCGTTCTAGAAGTAATCTGCTAGAAAAAGGAACCCCCAGTTGAATTTCCAATGTATTCATGCACTTGATTCAGTAACTAGTCAATGTAAAAACCAATCCTTTTGTACGACTTCTCCCAGCAACAAAAACTCCAGCAGCTTGACACCACCATCATGCCTGTCCCAGATGTACTTTAAAAGAAATGATCCTTTCTTGAAACTCTGTTTGCATAAAAGTTGCAAGACATTGGAGGGATTCTCCACATTCTCATTTCTCCGTGTGGCTTGAAAGTATATTTGATAAAATATGCAACAAAGCATATGATTTATAAGGTAGGGTAAAATGGATGATTTGGGAATTGATCTCTTGTTGATATTAAACTTCATATCCACTCTCTGTGAAGTTTCTAAAACAAATGATGGAGCTGAGGCATGAATCTGCCACAACAAGTGTTGAGCAAACATACACACTCCCCTTCACATGCCCCCCTTCCACACACACCTAGGCCCACGCAGAGGTCAGCATAGCAGATGATGAACACCTTGGAAAAGACCGAAATGCTAAATACCTCTCTTTGTGGGCAAAATAGCTGGTGCAACAATTCAAATATCTGGTGTAAAAATTCTGTTTAATATCTACTTCCTATTTAAAACACAGCTTTTCATTTAATTATATGTAGGGAATATTTTCATATTATTTGTTTCTTTACAATTACTTCATTCTCATGTGTTGTATGTCTAGGAATATTTTCTTCTAAAGATAGAAAAAAATAGATAATATCTTTTCAGAAGAAAACATTGGTTTATACAATTTTAAACCATCATGATATGGAAGAATTCTTTTGTCCCTCACTAAGGTGGAAGAACTATTTGGATCACAGATCATTTACAATGAAATACTTTACCTTTTTAAGATGCTTTCAGTCAATTTTATATCCTCATTGCTTATTCATTGTAAACAGTAATTTTTCAGTGAAGGGAAAGTGTGTGGTATATCTGCATTATGTTCAAACCCAATTCCTACTAAAGGCCAGGCTGAACCCCAGTAAATAATGTCCTGAATGATATTTTGCCGCCTTCTTTGGCACTTCATGAAATCCTAACATGAGGAAGTGTGGAAATACAGAGATTTTGTCCCATGTAGAAACCCATCCCATGTATTTTATGCTGTAATTCTTCTCTCTTTTAAAATTTGCTATCTTCTGCATAGTTTTCATTAACCTGTTACAGTAGTGAAAATCACAGATCAAGGTAATTTTGTAACACTTTGATTTTACCCCAAGAGCTGAGGGAAAACTTGCTCCTATACTTCAATCTGAGTTTCTTCTAGATTCAAACTTTGTTTCTCTACCATCAAGAGTCTCCTGTGTTGCTGCTCAAAGCCCCATCCAACCTGACCTTGAATACTTTCAGGGATGGGACACCCACTACTTCTCTGGGCAACCTGTTCCAGTGTTCCATCACCCCCACAGTAAAAAATGTCTTCCTTTCATCTAATATGTGTCAGAAGTATTAAATCTAGGCATATAAACTTTGAGGAAAGGTTTGAAATTCTTTTGATTTGAATCACATTTTATATGAATACTGACTTACAGGTGACTAAAATATGTTGATGGGCATTTGAGCTGACACTTTTTGAAAAGGTGCATGGAATTTAAAATTAAAACCAGCACCATTAAAAGCTTTGTGCCGTTTTCTTTTTCCTCTGGTATTCAAAATTGCATATATCAAATATCTGTGCTTCATACAAAGCTCTTAGACACTCTCAGAAAAAAGCTTTTCTTTCAGACTAAGTTGCAGTTTACGTAGAACACTAGTACTAGTGAAGGTTTTTCTGGGCATAGGGGGAACACCTTCTCATTGGATTTGTGTGCAGAATGCATTTTATCCAAACTGGAAAATTGATCCCAGCTGTGTTCTAGTCATCATTCTTACTGCATCAGGCCTGAAGATTCTGTGAAAAGTAGCCTGTGGACCTTGAACATAGCTCATGTGAAACAGATGAGAGGCGATGGAGAAGTTGAGGGAGAGAATAAAGAGCATATGGCCCAGTACAGACTAACAATTGTTTGGCACCCTTTAAAGGCTGTGTTTGACAAGCAGGGCTGAAGCAGGTCTGCAAAATATCCGGGAGATCAAAATCCATTGAAGCAAATTGCCCTGGCCAGTCACCTTGCTGCCGATAATTCCCTCTCCATACCAGCTGATCAGGCCTAACAATGCTGCTGCAGAAGTATTGTGAAAAAGGTAGGCATATTTTCACAGATGCAGGGGAAAATCCCCTTGGATGATGGTTCCAAGGGATTACTTGATGGAGCAAGTTATGTACCCTTATCTACCGTGCAATATCTAAGTTGGTGAGTTCACTATCTGTCAGCATCACTTTAGAAAATAAATGTTTGATGCACAAAAAAATATTTCATATGTCCTGTCTACCTGCTTCATTTCAACCAATGAATAGGCTACGTTCCATCAGCAAAGGGTTTATGATCCTATGTTTCTTTAAACTGTGGTAATTCTTTATTTTTTTCTAAATCAGACACTGTCTATTCATAAGATTCAGATGTCCATGGCAGGAGTGTAATTAAATTCACATGTTAAAAAATAACCTTCTTCTTGTTATCTTTTTTTAAATTACTGACATGTAACATCAGTCTGAGAGCTGAAGAAAACCCCTTCATTTGCTGTTTGCCAAGTATCATCTATGTGATACAAATTCTGCTTGAGAAATCACACCCGTGGATTGCCATGTAGCACTACTAGTAATGCTTTCACAACCTTTTCTTCATCATTAGGTCTTTTGGTGAAGTGAATGATTAGAACATAAGCAAGGGCATTTGTTCAAGATGCTCCAGAAAGAGCTGTGGTCTGTTCTCTTCTTTGCTGCCTATGTTAGCACTGAGCTGCAAAAAATGAAAGATTACTAGGAAAAGTGTTACTTTCAGTCTAAACTTGTAAATGATGTTTGGAATACCCTGTTAAATGACAAGGTGCTCTTTTAAAATATGGCATCTTAAGGGAAAATGTCAGCTTTAAAAAGGTTTTGAGACAGTTGCTTCTGGAAAAAAAAAAAAAAAAACCAACAAAAGAATTGGAGGCATCTAAGGTCTTTAGGCATACTATTTTGAAGATTGATTCAAACCACAGTTTCTTCATATAGGAAGAGCAGAGGACCATAGATGCAACCCATTTGAAAATGGATTTCTATATGTTTCTGGTTGGGATTACCAGACATCATTTCTTGTGAAGTCGAGGGACTGCAGTTAGCACTCCAATAATTTCCTTCCCTGAAATTCAACTGCATTTGCTCCTTTTTCCAGAGTCCCCATTTATTAGTGAAGGTATGCTCTATCTATGCATTAGAATATTCCATTAGAGTGTGTGACTCATACTTGCTAGTTAAAATTAGCTGGAACGGAATGGATAGTTACAGTTGCTTGTATACAATAGTCTTATTTTGGCAAGTTTTCTTTAGACAATGTTGAAGCAGCACTAGCAAATAGGAAGTACAGCTTGCAGCAGGGAAGGACACTCTTCTGCTTTCTCAAGTTTCCTGTAGTTAAATAGACGCCAAAAGGCTTTTCCTAGTACTACTACTGTCTTGTAGGAATACTTGATCTAATCCTATCTTTGATCAAATTACGAATGGGTTACTTTTCTACAAGGCAGAACATTTTTCTTTTAATAATATGTATTTTGTAAGGTGGAAACATGAACTTGTGCACCAGTCACGTGGAATGTACTCCTTATTAAGTTTCACAGCCTTCTTTAGAAAATATTGACTGTGTGTAACTTCAAAAGAAGAATTCTGGGCATCTTCATTCTATTGATGTAATTGTTTTTCTGCCATGCTGGTATTGTTTTCTATCATTTTTACCAACAGAAATATTTTTCCCTGACACCTATGGAAAAGACCTATGTTTACTCAACAGTGCGGCATCAGTACATTGTTTAGAATGATTTCAACATGGTCCCAAACATATCGGACAGCTAGACAGCAGAGGTTAGCAACAGGGAATGGGAATAACTTCTGAACCGTTTCAGTAGATTTCCCAGGAAGGGAAAATTGCTTTCTGCCACTGCAAATTTTCCCAGAGATTTTGTCTGGTTAAGAGTTGCATCAAAAGAGTATTTTTGCACAAACCTTGGGGCAAGCTCTGTCTCCGATTTACTAGTGAATGCAAAGAGGGTGAAAGTGCTGCTTCAAAGCCCTCTGTGTGCTTTCTGTACCAAGAGGGGGGGTGACCCCAGAAATAAGTTTTGATCTCTCTTCAGAACACAAGGCATGTCATCACCTCATTCATCTTCTTCTGGGACTCATAGCATCTTAAGACTAAGAAGCTCTCTTGCTTGCTGAAGTGCGTTCAGCAAAAAAACCTTGTCTCATCAGCAAATTTGAACACAACTACAGTCGAGTCAATTCCAATGCTGGCAGGGCAATACTCTACCCCACTAGTAACACGCCACTATTAGAAGACTGTGTAAAACTATTTTTGTACAAAGTAATCGGAGGGAAAAATAGAATTGGGAAGAACTCCACATTGTTCTGGAAAAAAGTCTCCTGCCTCAGTCTTACAGACATCATTTGCTGGTATCATTTTTAATAGTTGGGGCTTTTTAAATTTTGTAGAAGAAAAAATATTACTGCACCTTTATGTTTCCTTAATAGAAGTACAGCCATTTCTTAATAGATTAGAAGTAAGCCATTTGAATATGTACAAATGGTCTTTTCAAATACATATGCTATAGCACACTGTGAAAGTAATCTAAAGGTTTAAAAAGATTTTGGAAGAAAGTAAGTCTAAGGTGATAGAAGAAGAAGAAGAAGAAGAAAACAGCAGTTTTCTTCCGGTGAAAAAAAAACAAACGGAGGACCTTGTACAGTGGAGATGTATTATTTGACTTCCTGAAAAACTGAGTAGGTTTGCTATTGCCAATGGTTTTCATTAGGAAGGAAGAGATTCCTTTGGCAAAAAAACCCCTTCAAATTGACTTGACAAAAATGTTATGACACTTAACTTCACCAATCCTGAAGAAAAATTCTCATCACTTGATCTGGAAATCATGATGGTAATGGAGACAAGGATGTCTAAGCCATGCCATCAGGAACATAAAAAAGCATTAGAATGCAGGTAAGACTGAGCTCCTGAACTAGTGTGAAGAGAATGCAACAAAGACATTTTCCTTTAAGAGTCTTCAGGATGGAAGGCAGAGCAAATTTTTTCACGGGAAGTATTTCTGAATAGAATGAATCTTCAAAATAACATTGTTTTCCAAAACCTGTTTACAGTATCTCTTACCATGATACACAGTTCCTATGAATAGAAAAAGCAAAGCACTTTTTTCCAAACTGTTGTGCACTCTTAAGCAATCTACAATAAAAATAGTATTTTTTCATGCTGGGAATGATGTTAATTACAAAAAAGCCTTGTAGCACACTTGGCACTGTAGTCTCTTGATTAGCATAGCTTTTTATTCATCAAACACGTTTCACATTGACTATTTTTCTCTTTTAAATAACGGCGTCTTTGTACTTATGCAGCATCCATGAAGAATTTCTTGGGTGTTATTTTGTACCTGATCCTAAATGGCAGGTTCTGCATTCTGCCATCTGTCTAGCTTTGCCATTTGATGCAGCTTCTGAGAGGTATTTTCAGAATCGAGGACTACTTGCAAGAATGATGCTAAATCCATGCATTTTACTCCTTGGTTAATGCAAAACTATTTTTCCTTTACAGTTCAATGAGAACAGGAAAATAATGATGGTGAGTTCAATCCTTAGAGTAATACAAAGAGGACTATTATCATCATTAGAAACCAAGCAAGGTGTATTTATTGCACATGCAGTATACTCACTAATGCAAATTACCCTGTAAATTCAAAAGGAATCTGTATCATAGGAGTGGATGGAATGTTTCTATTGATATTTTGCTTAAAGCAGAAAATTAATTCTTTTGACAGCCAACTCATGATTGCAAGCTCACTTTCAACTACAGCTTTCAAACAGATGAAACGTGTCTGTTTCTAAAACGATACAGTACAGTACACAATAGCAAGTCAGGTCATAGACATTCAAAAGAAAAAAACAGATCAAAGGACACATTCATTCCCATCTACAAGCCCTCAAGAGTGTACAGGTCAAATGTCCCCAGAAAACTAGGCTGGTGGCGCAAATTCTCTATGTTGGCACCAGCAGAAGCAGCTGCTATCTTTATAGGATGCAATCTTGCTTACATCACCCTTCAGAGCAATCTTCTGTACCCCTGCCCAATACACCTTCTGC
This sequence comes from Molothrus aeneus, assembly GCF_037042795.1. Classification (NCBI taxonomy): domain Eukaryota; kingdom Metazoa; phylum Chordata; class Aves; order Passeriformes; family Icteridae; genus Molothrus; species Molothrus aeneus. The sequence continues at coordinate 93,174 of NW_027099004.1, forward strand.
TCTATTCCTTGGACTTCACATTTGCATTTCTACAGAGTCCTGTCCTGCAAACTGACTCAAAGTTCAGGTAATAGATTTCCAAGATTTAGAAATGTTGTGTGAGGTTTATTTATTTCATATTTCCTTCCATCTAAGCAAACTGTAACTTTCGGAAGTGAAATATTTCGAGTATGTCACGTGTATTTTAATGTTAGCTCTGCTTCACATTCAAACTTCTCACAGACCCCTGTGATGCCTTGCTGCAAAAATATATAGCTGCCAAGGGTGGTTGTGGGAAGTTAGAATTGCCAGAAAACCATACAAACAATCTAACAATAGAGCCTTGGATTTCTGAATATAATTGCACCATGTAAAGTCAAAATATAATATTTAAATGACTTTATATAATGATGAGTGTGGGCTAGAGAGAATCCAGATAGAATTTTATTTTTTTAAACAGTTCCGGGAAAAACATGGCCTTGACTTGGAAGTATAGCACGAAATATTTTTATACAGCATGAGTTCTCATTACCTAATCATATGATTTGTAGACCTGAATTGGAAACCAGGAAATAAACAAAGAAAAATATTCAAGCTATAAAAGATGGGAGTTTAAAATTTTCTTTGTATTTCTGATTAAAGCTATTAGGTAGCTAAATGGTCACCCATGATTTTAAAAAGCATCTGGACATTAAAAATAGGTAAATTTCTGCGGGACTTGGATGTCAGCTATTCCTGAAAAGCTTTATTTCACCGCTTTCCAACCCTGAATCAATCCACTTAAACGCAGCTGTATTTCAGATGCTCAGTGGAACTGTCCATGTAATGCATATAGTTGACAAATAGTCTGCAGAAAAAGCTAGATCCATTTGAAGATCTTTTTCTGTAAATGGTATTCACGTTATTTGTACAAACACACAGATGGGATTTCTGCTGTCTTCTTCAGGCCACTTCCTCCAGAGAGCTCTCCATCAAATCTCTCTAGTTCTACTCTTCTGGTGATCCAAAGTCAGCACTGGGATGGTCCAAGTGCATGAATTACTGTCTGCTAGAGGTGCACCCCGAGGGCTTCTGTGTGCAGCATCACGTGAGCCCTACTAATGTCACCCTGTTGGTATAAACTGAGCTAGCTGGACCTTAAGGGACAAGATTGTGCACTGATATTGTAATAGAAATTAGGTACTAAGAAGGAGGCTGGAAGATTTAAATATTTCTGCCTCCAGCTTAAGCAACACTAAATCTTGGTCTTTATCTGAAAAACTAGGTGAATTAGCCTATTTGGCATTCCTATGCCAAAAATGTCAGTAATACAACAAGAACCGTCAAAAGAGTAACAATTCCAATCATTACTTTGTAAAAATAATTCATTGGAAGAAGTCGGGAAGAAGGATGAAACATGCCAATATCCTACCCTGAGAATCATTCTGTTGATTTGCACAGGTTTCTTATTATATACCCATCTAATGCATTGGACATGCATGCTTGTGATGACACAAATACTTGCAAAGCTTACCAGATAAACCATGTTCTCTTCAGACAGCAAAACATTGCTTGATGGTTGTGTTTGCTAATTACATTTAGACTCAATGTTCTTAAAGGTCTTTTCCAACCAAAGTGATTCCATCATTCTCTAAATCGCAGATCCTGCTTGTCTTGGTTTAGGGCAAATTTGGCAGCAATCCTCAAGAAGGGGTGATTTATTAAAAATATTGATCTAGTACTGATATCCAACTGTGACGGACCAAGGCTCTCTAACAGTTCAAAATTAGAAAGTGTATGTTTATTGCAACGCTGGGCAGCGTGCGGGATAGCTCCCAAATACACACTGTGATTTAGAGGTGATAACAGAGTCTTTTTATCTATACAAGTATTGAATACCCAAAAGACAAATACATATTCATAATTTAGGTACATCCCATCATTCCTCACTTCGTATGGTAATTAGTTCAAAAGCTATTAAGCACACGTAGTTTGTTCCTCAAAATGAATCGGTGGTCCCTTTCATGGGGAGGGGTTCCAAAATGAGGAAATAAATGAAGTCTTCCTGGTTCTGAACTTTCTACATTTTCAATGCAAATATGACAAATGAACCCATTGGTAGAACTCCCATTCCCCATCTTCAATTGGTTTCAGAACAGAGGTGGCCTACAATTGTCTTATGTTCCTAAAAGCTATTTATGAGTTTCTATATTCTTCATGATAAACCCAGCTAAGCAAACATGATGTTGACAAGCAATCAATTATTAGTTAACTACTAACTCTTAACTTCAACAAGGCCTACCTATTTATTTTGATAAACTCTAATAAGGCTTATCTCTAACTAAAACCTCAGCTCCTCTAAAATCCCTAAATTTCTTTAAAGTTTATGTCTCAGGGGGCCCCCCCCAGAAAGCCCACCTACACGGCCCCTCCCCTCAACTGGTCTGGGAAACATTTCCTCTGAGAGAAGTGGAAAAAATCTGTTTATTTACCAGGGAAAGCACCCCCCAGCACAAAAAATGAACAATACCAGATGACAAAACTCAATCGCCGCTCTGAAGAGACAACAAATTCAGAAAGTCTCTCCTGTGGATGCTTGCTCTGTTATCAATCCCTCCGGCACTAGGAAAGGCTGCTGCCCAGAGTAGGCCCCCATAGGCCACAAAGTGCAAGCTCTCAGTGCTCTCCAGGTCCCAGTCTGGAGCAGGTTTGAACAGTTCCAAGAAAAGGGAAAGAAAAAAGACAGTCCAGGGAAAACTCTGCCTCAGCCAGCTAAACCAACTGAAAAGCAAAGAACACTCTGTTCTGCTCCATCAGTGCCCAGACAACACAGTGCAGCACAGAATGTGGAGCAGTGTTGCTTTTAGAAGAGTGAGTGCAGCCTGTGATAACAAACTCCGTACTTCTTCTTCTCCCCACCTTTGCTCTCAGAAGCAGTCTTGAAGGCAGAGAATATAATATCCAGCATTAACAGAACAGATGGCTGGGGATACAACATCATAAAGTCACCCTAGGACACTGCTCTACTGAGATATGTCACCAGACTATGCTAAGACAAAGTTTTGGAACTGCTAATTAAAATTCTACTATCACAGTGAAGCTGAGGAGGAAACACAGCTCACTCCAGTTACCTTGTGGCATGCCAATACTTCCTTTCAATCACAATGGTTTTCGTCTTTAAGTCCGTGACATCACAGGCATAATTCAACATCTTTTGGGCAGGAAGGAAGATATTCTTCTTCTCATTATACTGATGGGTAAGCTGAAATGCAAAGCAGTTAATTCAAAGTGAAACAGCGATAAAGTCAATAGTAAAACTCACCACAGTTTTGTTTACCAACCCAAGTCCTTACGATCCCAAAATACAAGAACAGCTGTAAAAGCCTTGTGGTTTCTTAAATTTTTCCTATACCTACATGGGAGGGTAAGGGATAAATGATCCCAAACAATGGTAATCCACAACAAAGCATTCTTGACATCATATTCAGCTTTTGCATAGCGAGCTCTTCACCTGATCAAGTTATTCCATTGCAATAGTTTGGGGAGTATCTTAGAGGGCTGCCTGTTGTTGGTTTAAACCATCTTGATCATTCAGGAACCCAGTAGCAATGAGAAAGTTCAAAATAAGATAGTGCTACACATTGATTTTCCTATATGACAGACATATTTCTACAAGACAGAAGGCTGACCTAATGCTTCCCTACAACATGGCTGAAGTGGCATCCTGTTCCCCATAGGTTTTTCAGTTTAATTTTAGCAGCTTTCTTACTAGATTAATGAGCTGAACTAACTCAAAAAGGAATCAGATAAGTGCCAGAGCTTTAAAACAAACAACAACAACAACAACAAAAAAGATGCAAAATGGTGATTTGTGGGTGCGTTTGAAAACAGAAATTTTTTTGTATTTTTCATAGAGACATGGCATTCTCTAGAATGATATTGCTCCAACGGTTTGAGTTTGGTTTTCTTTTTCCCCCTCAATTGTAAATGTTATGCATTCTTTTTGGCCATTTCAGTAAATAGATTTTCTGATACGTGTGAAAGACAGTCTAAAGTTCCCCTCATTTGCCTCACGACCATTCCCAGGACAGACACTGGGACCCTAAAGACACCGATGGGAATTCTGGCCTGCCAGTAATGGATGAACACCAAAAATCCTGAGGCCCCTGAGCAGAATTCTGGCCTGCCAAGTGATTGTTCACAGCTGTGTCTTCAGTGACTGCTTCTAGCAGGGCCTGCCAAAGGGCGACCCGGCCTATATGCTTGCACCTGCTTCACGACAATAGACCAGGAATTTTCCCACCTCTTGGCCAGATGAACTTGCTGGGGCAACTTGGTAGCCCCCCCATGGAAAATCCTTCATCTCCACTACCAGCGTGAGGCACCGAGGTTGAAGCCCCCCTACCAAGGACTGAGACTGAGACACCTGTAATTCTGATGCAGGGGTGCTGGCCTGACTGAAGCAGGATGCCTGCTGAGTGTTGCCTACAGATGTGTTCACCGGACCTAGACTGGTTTCCCCCAGAAAGCAGTCCTGAAACAGTGGGTCCCACTCACTGCTGATACTGACTTATCCTGCTGAGAACATGGACTGTCTGTACCCGTCTTCAATATCTTTTTCCCCCTCAGCAATTTCAATAGACTTCTTCTTCTTCTTGATTGTATCTCAGCCATTTCAAGATTCTGTTTCCCCCCTCAGCAATGGACTATAATAGAACCTTGAGTTAACCAGGACTTGAGATCTTCCCAACGTGACTAGGCAAACTCTATCGGCTGGACTAAGAGGACTTAGTCTCTCCATGTTTGGTAGCTATACTCCTCTCTCTTTCTCCCCCTCTTTTTTATTCTTTTCCTCTCCCTGATTCCTTTCAGGCATTTGCTGTGGTCATTCTATAAAGGTGCATTTGTTTGGATTGATACTGCAATCCCCTTTCCAGGTTGTCTGTTGCACTCCGAGATCAGTTAACCAACCAACCAGTTAACCAACCCCTTGGTATCAGCGGATCGTGACAATACCTTCTTTCAAGCTGACATTGGTTCTAGTCCATATAAGCACACTGGTAGGTAAAAGTAGACTCTAAAAGATAACATTCAAAATGTATTTCCCTTGTCTTCCCATTAAAGCAAGTGAAGAAAGCAGACAGGAGATCTTCAGATAACATGCTATGCAAATTGAAAAGATTCTGTCCTTATTTGAAGCAACTGAGAAACTCACACAATGAAATACAGTTCAGACAGATCGAAGGGTCACAGATGATGTCAAATCTGTACTTTCAATGTTTGAATGAAGCAAGATTTCTTGAAGTACAATCCTATAAAATGAAGGTGAGTTTGCAGAAGCAATTGAACTGGGTCTGTTTTATAAACACAATGTTTTCTAAGTAACTGAGGATTCAGGAAGGCAACCTTGGAATTTAAAGGATTTAGAAAGATACAAATACCAAGACTGGCAGTTCATTAGCTTTAACAGTCTCTTCAAATAAGATCTATTTTTAACTTCTTCTTGTAGTAGGTCTGAAGACATTAGGAATGATGCAATAAAACAAAACAAACAACAAACCAAAACAAAACCAAAACAGCTTTCTCAAAAAGCTTGGAGAAACCAGAGAAATTATGATTTTTAGGGGTTAAGTAGTCCTTTAAAAGTTGTCTCTGGGAAAAGAGATAAAAAACCACTAATTGACTGTGGAGTATATTCCAAACCTGTCCTGAAGCATGTAAGGGACAAGAGCCTGTAATAAAACTACTGTGCTGGGTTCATCTGTTAAAAGCATTCCAGAATGGTTGAAATTATCAATCACATAATGTGGGATTAAAAAAAAAAAAAAAAAAAAAGAAAAAAAGAAAAAGAAAAAAGAAGAAAGCATAGAGAAAAAAATATTTTGAACATGTTTTCCCATTCCCAGATGGCATAACAGCTTTATTTCATTTTGTTCCTAAGACTGATTAATAGCTTATGAAGTGTTTTACAATTGAGAGTGAGAGTGTTCACACTAACCATACAATTTGGATGGATCTCTTTTACTTTGCACAGCAGCAGATACGGTTTAGCACTCCACAGTTCAGTCCCCAAAAGTGAATGGGTGTGGCAGATTTAACCTAACTGGCCAGTCCACCAGAATGCTTAATTATCTTGGAAAATGCTTTGCTCTGTCTCATTATCTGGACATGTCTCTCTAGCTCCGCTTTGAGCTCCTTGATCTTTCATCTACAGGATGAGATCCAATTTAGCTTAGCAAGGACATAGCCTTTCAAAACCACATCTTTTATCTTCTGCATTCATACAAGTACATTTCTACTGCAGGGAACCCTGTGGAAGATCCTAGTTGTTTTGTTTCTCAGATAGTTGTTGCATAAAAGAGCTCTTCTTTTAATTTTTTCCCTGCTAAAGTATAGGCTCTGTACTTAACTGATTGTGATGCTAACTCATTATCATCTATTCTTCAGTCGTACAGAGTAGGCAGCAAAGTTTTCTTCTGAAGACATTCATTTAATGAGAAATGCTGAAGGTCTGACTTTAGTTGCAAAGGTCACTGATTGACCGGTTGCAAAATTGTTAAGTCTAGTAAGAGCAGGAAAAGTGTGCTGTTGCTGTGCCTGTAAATGTCGTGTCAGCTGCTGTTGGGATAAAAAGCATGAGCATAAGAAAAGATATCTGCATGGATAGAAAAGAAATTTGTTGTGATTTCTGCACAAGAGGAAGTATGAAGCACTTATTTCAGTGGCTAAGACAGTATCATCATTGGGCCAGTTCTCTTCAACATCTTTTGAACAACCTGGACACAGCACTTGAAGGAATATTAAGACAGTTTGCCAAAGACACTACATTGGGAGGAGCTGTGAACTAACTCCCTTGAGGGCACAGAGACCTTGCAGAGAGATCTTGCCAAATAGGAGAGATGGGCAATTCTTGCTGGCCGGGAGTCTATGCACAAATCACAAAAGGGGCGGGACTGCTGGGGACGGCGTCTCAAGCTGGTTTTTTTCCAGCATCAGTCTCATGACATGGTGATGACAATGGGAAGCTGCCAGCAGCTCACGTCCCCAGCAGCAGACAAAGAACTTAATGTTACAACTTACTTGAAAAGTTTTTTGACCAATCACACAAAGCAAAAGCATATTGACAGTACTTCTGTCCAATCACTATAAAGACATGTACCTGGGCTTAGAACGATGCTCGCTTCTTTCGAATAAAAGACCTGCTTGTAAGCCTTAAGATACAACGCACAGAGCTCCATTATTAAGCTTAGAACTACCTAACATCGCGCTAGATATACTTTGCTGTAGCTTAGGGAGTTATTCTAGACAAGCATTAATACACAGACCATTGTTCCATTTGTCCTTACTTTTCTACTTCTCATCTAATTTTTCTGCTGACAAACCTTATGACTACTGCTTAGCTCCAATGACAGTTCTGCTGTCTCTGAGGCCTTCCTTTTGCAGCTTTCCCAAACCCCTCTGTTTTTGAGGATTCCCACAGGCAATCACCAACCAGATGGAGTGGAACAAGGGCAAGTGCTGGATTCAGCACCTGCAACAGGGCAATCCTGGTGGGTGTATAGACTGGGGAGGGAGCAAGAGGCTGGGAGAAGCACTGCAGAAAGGGACCCAGGCTCCTGGCCAATGGCAAGCTGAATGTGCATCAGCAGTGCCCTGGCAGCCAGGAGGGCCAAGCCTGTCCTGGGGTGCATCAGGCACAGTATCACCAGCTGGGCAAGGAAGGGGATTGTCTTGCTCTGCTCTGCTCTGCTCTGCTCTGCTCTGCTCTTCTCTGCTCTGCTCTGCTCTGCTCTGCTCTGGGGCGGAATCACCTTGGTATTAGAAAGTCCTCAAATGAGGTCTACAAAGACAGGACTCAAAGAAATGGCATGCAGCTGAGTCAGGGGAGGTTTAGGTTGGGTATCCGGAAAAAGTTTTTAACCAGAGAATGGCTGGGCACTGGAAGAGTCTTTCCAGGGAGTGGTCACACCATCACACCTGTCTGAGTTTGGGACATTGCTCTCAGGCATATGGTGTGATTCTCAAGGATGGCCCCAGGCAGGGCCAGGAGTTGGACTGATGATGATCCTGATGGGGTCCTTCCAATTCAACAGATTCAATGACTCAATGGTTCTGTCCTGGCCACTCAAGGTATATTGCTTGGTCTCATCAGATTTTGATCTGCTCTTGTTGGTCAGACTTTGTCCCTACTGGCTAATGATATTTATCACAAAAGACAAAGTGCCTTTTCTCAATTTTCTCAAGCAATTGGAACATGCGCCTTAGAATCCTAAAAAAGTCTTTTCTTTGAAACAACACTGTAGTGTTTTTCAGTGCCCAGTAGTCTTTCCAGATCTTAAGGAGAAAGAAGGCAAAATGAGGGGACGTATTACAATGAATGATTGTCAATTTTCCGGTTCTTTAGCAGTATATTTGTACTTCCACTATTCTTTGCTGTAACATCATGGTTTTCTATAGTATCCAATTTTCTAGCAAGACACATTTCTGCAACTGAGCCCATCAGTCATTGTGAAAATATATTGTCAAAAGTACAAAACATATGAATAGGCAGTGACAAGTGAGGGAAAAAAGAAGTATGAGAAGCAGCTGCATGATACTAAAGTGAGACAAGAAGGAGGAGAAGGTGCTCCAGTTGACACAGCAAAGAATCCCCCACAGTCCCTGGAGGACATCATCATCAAGCAGGTTGTCTCCCAGCAGTCCCTGGAGAACCGTGGAGGAACACAATGGAGCTCGTGGGGAGCTCCATTGCACAGCAGGTGAATGTGCTTTGAAGGAAGCTGCAGCTTGTGGAGGGAGGGAGGGCCAGAAAAGCATCCTTGACCTCTTGGAAGAGTGGAAGAGTACGTGCAAATCTTAAACAGCTGCTAACTCTAATCTATTCTCTTTCCACTTCTTGTCTTAGGTAAGTAAGAAGACAACCCAAGAATTAGAAGCCTAAATTCTTTTGCTTGAGGCTCCCATTCTTTCTGCCATTCTCTTAAAATTTAGTTTGAAGTAAAACTCATGATAAAGTTCTTAAGGCTTGATGTTCAGGCTTGTTTCAGAAAATAGGGAGTGCAAATAACTCTTGTCACTGTCATTTTTTTCATAGAAGGAAAAAAGGGAAATTACTGGTTTTCAAGGACTTACAGAAATCCATTGGTAACGGTGGTGAGACTGAAGAGTTTAATTAATCTGAAAAGAGAATGTCGTGGAGCTACCTCAGCGCTGTACAAGTTTTTTTACCAGGAAGTCTAGACTTTTAAACAGACTAAGGACACAATAGTTATCTCTGGGAATATTTTAGTATGTATAGTACATTCATCTTTAAGTAGTTCTATCTGTTTGACAGTTATGACTTAGGCTTTAAATTTGATGTGAAAAGAAATATTTGTGATTCAGATCATTTCCATTTCTGAAGCATTTCAGTTGTTGACTGTTTTTGCTGTCTCCTGAGGGCGGGAAAATAGTCTTTGTACCAATACTGAAACAAACTAGATGGAAAAATTTGTTTTCCTCATTCTTTTCTGTCTATTTGAACAGGCACAGCAGCAAGACCACTGCTATGCGTCTGAGTGGCCCTTCCACTCCTGGAGGACAAACTTGTAGTGGCTAGTATGTTATTTGCACACATTTCTGATGCCGTCTGTTAACTGTTGTGCAGAAAGATCTGTCAACCTTTTTCACAGGAGGACACTTCTGAATTGCTTCACTTGTCTCTGAAGCAGAGAACTAAGCTGGCACTCCATTTCTGAGATCTTGCTGCGTTAGCCCCCAAACCCATTTCTTTCAAATGCCTTTTACTTTCAACCAAAGCACTTCATTACTTCATGATGTAATCTCTTGTTCTTAATGTTCGGGGATTGTTTTAGACTGATAAGACCATATTGCAGTAAGCAGGTAGAACATCTATCTTAAGCAGTATCCATCACTTGGCTTTGGTTCATGTATCATAACATCTGCAAGGAATGTCATTTACAATCAATGGATGGGCTGGGGTAACGGGCCACAGGTTTAGGAATCTTTCTCCAATTAATTTTGCGTTAAAATTTAGCTCTTATCATTTCAATTGTGTCTTTATTAAAACAATCATCTATTTATTACCTGTACCACAATGAACTGTGTACCTGTACCACAGTCAACAGGGGTTGAGCATCCTACAACAATTCCAAGAAGAAGAATGGTCTGAGCCCCCAGTGCAGCACATGAAGTCTGTCATCAAGTCAGAGTCCCGCAGGCGTTTTCTCAGCCTGGAGAAGAGCAGACTCTGGGCAAATTGTTAGAGCAGCTCTCCAGTAGCTGAAGACAGCCTACCAGAAGGAGGCAAGTGAGCTACACAAG
>NW_027099005.1:0-32500 GCF_037042795.1 Molothrus aeneus
GATATTTTGGGGATATTTTTGCCCCATTTTTGTCCCTTTTTGCCCCATTTTCAGGGACCTCCACGGGAACCCCCTGGTGCCACTTTGGGGATATTTTGGGGATATTTGGGGGATATTTTTGTCCCAATTTGTGCCGTTTTTGCCCCAATTTCAGGGACCTGCGCGGGAACCCCCTGCTGCCACTTTGGGGATATTTTGGGGATATTTTTGCCCCATTTTTGTCCCTTTTTTCCCCATTTTCAGTGACCTCCACAGGACCCCCCTGGTGCCACTTTGGGGATATTTTGGGGATATTTTTGTCCCAATTTGTGCCGTTTTTGCCCCAATTTCAGTGACCTCCACAGGACCCCCCTGGTGCCACTTTGGGGATATTTTGGGGATATTTTTGTCCCAATTTGTGCCGTTTTTGCCCCAATTTCAGGGACCTGCGCGGGAACCCCCTGGTGCCACTTTGGGGATATTTTGGGGATATTTTTGCCCCATTTTTGTCCCTTTTTGCCCCATTTTCGGGGACCTGCGCGGGAACCCCCTGGTGCCACCTTGGGGATATTTTGGGGATATTTTTGCCCCATTTTTGCCCCTTTTTGCCCCATTTTCAGTGACCTCCACAGGACCCCCCTGGTGCCACTTTGGGGATATTTTGGGGATATTTTTGTTGCCATTTTTGCCCCATTTTTGTCCCTTTTTGCCCCAATTTCAGAGACCTCCACGGGAACCCCCTGGTGCCACTTTGGGGATATTTTGGGGATATTTTTGCCCCATTTTTGTCCCTTTTTGCCCCATTTTCAGTGACCTCCACAGGACCCCCCTGGTGCCATTTTGGGGATATTTTGGGGATATTTTTGCCCCATTTTTGTCCCTTTTTGCCCCAATTTCAGCGACCTCCACAGGAACCCCCTGGTGCCACTTTGGGGATATTTTGGGGATATTTTTGCCCCATTTTTGCCCCTTTTTGCCCCAATTTCAGGGACCTGCGCGGGAACCCCCTGGTGCCATTTTGGTGCCATTTTTGTCCCATTTTTGTCCCGTTTTGTCCCATTCTGTCCCCATTTTTGCCCCATTTTCAGTGACCTCCACAGGAACCCCCTGGTGCCACTTTGGGGATATTTTGGGGATATTTTGGGGATATTTTTGCCCCATTTTTGTCCCTTTTTGCCCCAATTTCAGGGACCTGCGCGGGAACCCCCTGCTGCCACTTTGGGGATATTTTGGGGATATTTTTGCCCCAATTTGTGCCGTTTTTGCCCCATTTTCAGGGACCTCCACAGGAACCCCCTGCTGCCACTTTGGGGATATTTTGGGGATATTTTGGGGATATTTTTGCCCCATTTTGTGCCGTTTTTGCCCCAATTTCAGGGACCTGCGCGGGAACCCCCTGCTGCCACTTTGGGGATATTTTGGGGATATTTTTGCCCCATTTTTGTCCCTTTTTGCCCCAATTTCAGAGACCTCCACGGGAACCCCCTGGTGCCATTTTGGGGATATTTTGGGGATATTTTTGCCCCAATTTTGTCCCTTTTTGCCCCATTTTCAGGGACCTGCGCGGGAACCCCCTGGTGCCATTTTGGGGATATTTTGGGGATATTTTTGCCCCATTTTTGTCCCTTTTTGCCCCATTTTCAGTGACCTCCACAGGAACCCCCTGCTGCCACTTTGGGGATATTTTGGGGATATTTTGGGGATATTTTTGCCCCAATTTGTGCCGTTTTTGCCCCAATTTCAGGGACCTGCGCGGGAACCCCCTGCTGCCACTTTGGGGATATTTTGGGGATATTTTTGCCCCATTTTTGTCCCTTTTTGCCCCAATTTCAGAGACCTCCACGGGAACCCCCTGGTGCCATTTTGGGGATATTTTGGGGATATTTTTGCCCCAATTTTGTCCCTTTTTGCCCCATTTTCAGGGACCTGCGCGGGAACCCCCTGGTGCCATTTTGGGGATATTTTGGGGATATTTTTGCCCCATTTTTGTCCCTTTTTGCCCCATTTTCAGTGACCTCCACAGGAACCCCCTGCTGCCACTTTGGGGATATTTTGGGGATATTTTGGGGATATTTTTGCCCCAATTTGTGCCGTTTTTGCCCCAATTTCAGGGACCTGCGCGGGAACCCGCTGCGCTGCGACTGCGCCCTGCGCTGGCTCCTGGCCTGGGGCGGCTCCCGCCCCTCCCCCCCCGAGGGCCGCTGCCGGGGGCCCCTCCCCCACCTGGGCACCGCCCTGGCGCAGCTCCGCCCACAGCAGCTCCAGTGCCAGCGGCGCGGTAACCGGGACGGACTGGGACGGACTGGGACAGACTGGGAGGGACTGGGAGGGACTGGGAGGGACTGGGAGGGACTGGGGGCAAAAAATCCGGGGGTTTTTGGGAAAAAAATGGGGATTTTAGGGTTAAAAATGGGGGTTTAAGGGTTAAAAATGGGGATTTTAGGGTTAATAATGGGGGTTTAAGGGTTAAAAATGGGGATTTTAGGGTTAAAAATGGGGGTTTTGGTAGTGGAAATGGGACTGGTTTGTACTGGGACAAACTGGGGGTGGAAAATCCTGGGATTTTTGGGAAAAAAATGGGGATTTTATTGTGAAAAATGGGGGTTTAAGGGTTAAAAATGGGGAGTTTGAGAGTGGAAATGGGACTGGTTTGTACTGGGAGAGACTGGGAGGAAAAAATCCTGGGATTTTTGGGTTAAAAAAATGGGGGTTTGAGAGTGGAAACGGGACTGGTTTGTACTGGGACAAACTGGGACAAACTGGGGGCAAAAAATCCCGGGGGTTTTTGGAAAAATAATGGGGGTTTTAGGGTTAAAAATGGGGATTTAAGGGTTAAAAATGGGGGTTTCGGGAGTGGAAACGGGACTGGTTTGTACTGGGACAAACTGGGACAGACTGGGAGGGACTGGGAGCAAAAAATCCGGGGATTTTAGGGTTAAAAATGGGGGGTTTGAGAGTGGAAACGGGACTGGGAAGGACTGGGAGGGACTGGGGACAAAAAATCCGGGGGTTTTTTGGGAAAAAAATGGGGATTTTAGGGTTAAAAATGGGGATTTAAGGGGTTAAAAATGGGGGTTTAAGGGTTAAAAATGGGGGTTTCGAGAGTGGAAACAGGACTGGTTTGGACTGGGACAAACTGGGAGGGACTGGGGGCAAAAAATCCCGGGGGGTTTTGGGAAAAATAATGGGGGTTTTAGGGGTTAAAAATGGGGATTTAAGGGGTTAAAATGGGACTGGTTTGTACTGGGACAAACTGGGACCAACTGGGGCAGGAAAATCCGGGGGTTTTGGGGTTAAAAATGGGGGTTTTAGGGTTAAAAATGGGGGTTTCGAGAGTGGAAACGGGACTGGGAAGGACTGGGAAGGACTGGGAGGGACTGGGACAAACTGGGAGGGACTGGGGACAAAAAATCCCGGGGGGTTTTTGGGAAAAAAATGGGGGTTTTAGGGTTAAAAATGGGGATTTTAGGGTGAAAAATGGGGGTTTTGAGAGTGGAAACGGGACTGGTTTATACTGGGACAAACTGGGGGAGACTGGGAGCAAAAAATCCGGGGGGTTTTGGGTTAAAAATGGGGGTTTTAGGGTTAAAAATGGGGATTTTAGGGGTTAAAAATGGGACTGGTTTGTACTGGGACAAACTGGGGGAGACTGGGAGGGACTGGGAGCAAAAAATCCGGGGGGGTTTGGGTTAAAAATTGGGGATTTTTGGGTTAATAATGGGGGTTTTTGGGGGGAAAAATGGGGGTTTTGGGAGTGGAAACGGGACTGGTTTGTACTGGGACAAACTGGGACAAACTGGGGGTGGAAAATCCGGGATTTTTGGGAAAAAAATGGGAGTTTTAGGGTTAAAAATGGGGATTTTAGGGTTAAAAATGGGACTGGTTTTATAGGGGGAAATGGGCCTGGGTTATACTGGGAGAGACTGGGAGTTGAAAATTGGACGTGTTTTGATCAAAATTTGGGATTTTAGGGTTAAAATTTTGGGGTTTAGAGGGGACAATGGGACTGGTTTATACTGGTTTGAACTGGTTTGTACTGGGAGGGAACTGGGGTGTACTGGTTTATACTGGGGGGAGAAAATCCGGGGGGTTTAGGTCAAAAAAAATGGGCATTTTCAGGTAAAAAAAATGGAAATTTAAGGGTTAAAAAGGGGATTTTAGAGGGGAAAATGGGATTGGGTTATACTGGGTTGTACTGGGAGGGAACTGGGATGTACTGGTTTGCACTGGGATGTACTGGTTTGTACTGGTTTGTACTGGGAGCAGAAAATCCGGGTGGTTTTGGGGGGAAAATGGGGATTTTAGGGCTAAAAATTGGGGATTTTAGGGTTAAAAATTGGGGATTTTAGGGTTAAAAATTGGGGTTTTAGAGGGGGAAATGGGACTGGGTTATACTGGGACAAACTGGGATGGACTGGTTTGTACTGGGAGGCAACTGGGAGGCAATTGGGGGGGAAAAATTTGGGGGATTTGGGGTGAAAAATGGGGATTTTTGGGTTAAAAATTAGGGTTTTGGGGGGGAAAATGGGACTGGGTTATACTGGGACAAACTGGTTTGGACTGGGTTGTACTGGGATGAACCGGGAGGGAGGAAATCCGGGGGGTTTGGGGGGAAATCGGGGATTTAAGGGTTAAAAATGGGGATTTTTAGAGGGGAAAATGGGACTGGTTTGTACTGGGAGGGACTGGGAGGGACTCGGGGAGAAAATTTGGGGGATTTGGGGTGAAAATGGGGATTTTAGGGTCAAAAATGGGGATTTTGGGGTGAAAAATGGGGATTTTAGGGTCAAAAATGGGGATTTTGGGGTTAAAAATGGGGATTTTAGGGTTAAAAATGGGACTGGCAGGGGACTGGCAGTGTCCCCAAGCTGTCCCCAATATCCCTGGGTGTGTCCCCGTGTCCCTGGGTCTGCCCCCAATGTCCCCAAGCTGTCCCTGGCTGTGTCCCCAATGTCCCCAAGCTGTCCCCAATGTCCCCAAGCTGTCCCCAAGCTGTCCCCAAGCTGTCCCCGCTGTCCCCAGAGCTGCGGCCGTTCCAGTCTCTCCCGTTCTCCTCCCTCGGTGCCGAGCCCGTGTCCCTCCAAGGCCACCCCGTGGTGTCCCTGTGTGTGTCCCCAATGTCCCCAAGCTGTCCCTGGCAATGTCCCCGTGTCCCTGGCGATGTCCCCAAGCTGTCCCCAATGTCCCCAAGCTGTCCCTGGCTGTGTCCCCAATGTCCCCAAGCTGTCCCTGGCTGTGTCCCCGTGTCCCTGGCTGTGTCCCCAAGCTGTCCCCGCTGTCCCCAATGTCCCCAAGCTGTCCCCAAGCTGTCCCCGCTGTCCCCAGAGCTGCGGCCGTTCCAGTCTCTGCCGTTCTCCTCCCTGGGTGCGGAGCCCGTGTCCCTCCAAGGCCACCCCGGGGTGTTCCTGGCGCAGCCGGCGCTGGGCGCCTGCGCCCTCCTGGAGTGGGACCAGCTCGGGGGCCGGTTCCGGGCCAGAGCGTCGTCAACGGTGAGAGAAACGGGGGGAAAACGGGGGAAATTGGGAAAAAACGGGGAGAAAGTGAAAAAAAAAATGGGGGAAAAATGGGGAAAAAACGGGGGAGAAATGGGGGAAAAACGGGGAAGAACAAAGGAAAAATGAGGGGGAGGTTCTGGGCCCAGAGAGTTGTCAACGGTGAGAGAAACGGGGGGAAAACGGGGGAAATTGGGAAAAAACGGGGAGAAAATGAAAAAAAATGGGGAAAAATGGGGAAAAAATGGGGAAGAACAAAGGAAAAATGGGGAAATTGGGGAAAAAAATGGGGAAAATGGGGAAGAACAAAGGAAAAATGAGGGGGGAGGTTCTGGGCCCAGAGCGTCATCAATGGTGAGAGAAACGAGGGAAACGGGGGAAATTGGGAAAAATGGGGAAAAAAATTAAAAAATGGGGAAATTGGGGGAAAATTGGGAAAAAATGGGGGAAAAGCAAAGGGAAAATGGGGGAAATGATGGAAAAATGGGGGGAGAGATTCTGGGCCCAGAGCGTGGTCAATGGTGAGAGAAACGGGGTGAAAACGGGGGAAATTGGGAAAAAACGGGGAGAAAATGAAAAAAAATGGGGAAAAATGGGGAAAAATTGGGAAAAAATGGGGAAGAACAAAGGAAAAATGAGGGGGAAGTTCTGGGCCCAGAGAGTTCTCAACAGTGAGAGAAATGGGGGGAAAATGGGGAAAAAATGGGGAAAAATGGGGAAAAATGGGGAAGAATAAAAAAGGGGGAAAACGGGAAAAAATGGGGGAAAAGCAAAGGGAAAATAGGGAAAAATTGGGGGGAAAATTGGGGGGAAAATGGGGAGAATGAGGGAAAAATGGGGGGAAAGTTCCAGGCCCAGGGCGTCGTCAATGGAGAGAGAAATGGGTGGGAAAATGGGGAAATTGGGAAAAAATACAGAAAAAATGGAAAAAATGGGGAAAAATGGGGAAAAGATGAAAAAGGGGAAAAAATGGGGAAAAACCAAAGGGAAAATGGGAAAAATGGGGGAAAAATGGGAGGAAGGTTCCAGGTCCAGAGCATCTTCAATGGAGAGAGAAATGGGTGGAAAAATGGGGAAAAACAGGGAAAAATGGGGGAAAAACAGGGAAAAATGGGGGAAAATGGGGAAAAATGGGGAAATTGGGGAAAAATGGGGAAAAATGGGGAAGAACAAAGCAAAAATGAGGGGGAGGTTCTGGGCCCAGAGCAGCATCAACGGTGAGAGAAATGGGGAGGAAAATGGGGAAAAATGGAAAGGAAATGAGAAAAAATGGGGAAAATGGGTAAAAATGGGGGAAAATGGGTAAAAAATGGGGGAAAATGGGGAAAAATGGGGAAATAATGGGGAAAAACAAAGGAAAAATGGGGAAGAGGTTCTGGGCCCAGAGTGTCGTTAATGGTGAGGGAAATGGGGGGAAAACGGGAAAAAATTAGGGAAAATGGGAAAAAATGGGGGAAAATGGGGAAAATGGGGAAAATGGGGAAAATAGGAAAAAAACCAGGGAAAAATGGGGGGGAAATGAAGAAAATCAAAGGAAAAAATGGGGAAAAAAGGGGGGAGGTTCTGGGTGCCCACTGTCAGTGAGAGAAATGGGGGGAAAAATGGGGAAATTGGGGAAAATGGGGAAAATGGGCAAAAAAGGGGGGAAATGGTGAAAAAATGGAAAAGAACGGGAGAAAAATGGGGAAAAACTGGGGGAAAATGGGGTGGGAGGTTCTGGGCCCAGAGCATCATCAACGGTGAGAGAAATGGGGGAAAAATGGGGGAAATTGGGAAAAAACGGGGAGAAAATGAAAAAAAAATGGGGAAAAATTTGGGAAAATTGGGAAAAAATGGGGAAGAACCAAGGAAAAATGAGGGGGAGGTTCTGGGCCCAGAGCATCGTCAACGGTGAGAGAAACGGGGGGAAAATGGGGAAAAATGGGGAAAAATGGGGAAAAATAAAAAAGGGGGAAAACGGGAAAAAACGGGGGAAAACCAAAGGGAAAATGGGAAAAAATGGGGGAAAAATTGGGGGAAAATGGGGAGAATGAGGGAAAAATGGGGGGAAGGCTCCAGGCCCAGGGCGTCATCAATGGAGAGAGAAATGGGTGGGAAAATGGGGAAATTGGGAAAAAATACAGAAAAAATGGAAAAAATGGGGAAAAATGGGGAAAAGATGAAAAAGGGGAAAAAATGGGGAAAAACCAAAGGGAAAATGGGGAAAAATGGGGAAAAACCAAAGGGAAAATGGGAAAAATGGGGGAAAAATGGGAGGAAGGTTCCAGGTCCAGAGCATCTTCAATGGAGAGAGAAATGGGTGGGAAAATGGGGAAATTGGGAAAAAATACAGAAAAAATGGAAAAAATGGGGGAAAATTGGGGAAAAATGGGGGAAAATGGGGAAGAACAAAGGAAAAATGAGGGGGAGGTTCTGGGCCCAGAGCGTTGTCAATGGTGAGAGAAACGGGGGGAAAAACAGGAAAATTGGGGAAAATGGGGAAAAAACAACAAAAAATCGGAAAAAAGGGGGAAAATGGGGAAAAAACGGGGAAAAACAAAGGGAAAATGGGGGGAAATTATGGAAAAATGGGGGGGGGGGAGGTTCCAGGCCCAGAGCGTCGTCAACAGTGAGAGAAACAGGGTGAAAATGGGGGAAATTGGGAAAAAATGGGGAGAAAATGAAAAAAATGGGGGAAAAATGGGGAAAAAATTGGGAAAAATTGGGAAAAAATGGAGGAAATGGGGAAGAACAAAGGAAAAATGAGGGGGAGGTTCTGGGCCCAGAGCAGCATCAACGGTGAGAGAAATGGGGGAAAATGGGGGAAAATGGAAAGAAAATGAGAAAAAATGGGGAAAAGTGGGTAAAAATGGGGGAAAATGGGTAAAAAATGGGGGAAAATGGGGAAAAAATGGGGAAATAATGGGGAAAAACAAAGGAAAAATGGGGAAGAGGTTCTGGGCCCAGAGTGTCGTTAATGGTGAGGGAAATGGGGGGAAAACGGGAAAAAATTAGGGAAAATGGGAAAAAATGGGGGAAAATGGGGAAAATGGGGAAAATGGGGAAAATAGGAAAAAACCAGGGAAAAATGGGGGGGAAATGAAGAAAATCAAAGGAAAAATGGGGAAAAAAGGGGGGAGGTTCTGGGTGCCCACTGTCCGTGAGAGAAATGGGGGGAAAAATGGGGAAATTGGGGAAAATGGGGAAAATGGGCAAAAAAGGGGGGGAAATGGTGAAAAAATGGAAAAGAACGGGAGAAAAATGGGGAAAAACTGGGGGAAAATGGGGTGGGAAGTTCTGGGCCCAGAGCATCATCAACAGTGAGAGAAATGGGGGAAAAATGGGAAAAATGGAAAAAAATGAAAAAAAAATTAAAATTGGGGGGAAATTGGGAAAAAAAGGAGAAAAAATAGGGGAAAATGGGGAAATAATGGGGAAAAAACAAAGGAAAATGAGGGGGAGGTTCTGGGCCAAGAGTGGCATCAACAGTGAGAGAAATGGGGGGAAAATGGGGGAAAATGGGGGGAAATGGGAAAAATGGGAAAAAAATGAAAAAAATTTAAAAATTGGGGGAAAATTGGGAAAAAAATTGGAGAAAAAATAGGGGAAAATGGGGAAATAATGGGGAAAAAACAAAGAAAAATGGGGGGAGGTTCTGGGCCCAGAGCGGCATCAACAGTGAGAGAAATGGGGGGAAAATGGGAAAAAATGGGGGGAAATGGGAAAAATGGGAAAAAATTGGGGGAAATGGGGAAAAAAAGGGGGAAAAATGGGGTGAAACAAAGGAATGATGGGGGAAAATAAAGGAAAAATGAGTAAAAATGGGGGGAAAATGGGGTAAAAATGGGGAAAAGCAAAGGGAAAATGGGGAAAAACAAAGGAAAAATTGAGTAAAAATGGGGAAAAATGGGGTAAAAATGGGGAAAAGCAAAGGAAAAATGGGGTAAAAATGGGGTAAAACAAAGGAAAAATTGAGTAAAAATGGGGGGAAATGGGGTAAAACAAAGGAAAATGGGGTAAAAATGGGAAAAAGCAAAGGAAAATGGGGTAAAACAAAGGAAAAATTGGGAGAAAACAACAGAAAATTGGGAAAATTGGGAAAAGCAAAGGAAAATGGGGAAAAATTGGTTAAAATGGGGTAAAACAAAGGAAAAATGGGGAAAAACAAAGGAAAAATGGGGAAAATGGGTAAAGCAAAGGAAAATGGGGCAAAACAGGAAAAATGGGGAAAAAACAAAGGAAAAATGGGGTAAAAATGGGGAAAATTGGGGAAAAACAAAGGAAAAATTGGGGAAAAACAAAGGAAAAATGGGGAAAACTAAAGGAAAAATGGGGTAAAACAAAGGAAAAATGGGGTAAAACAAAGGAAAAATGGGGGAAAAGCAAAGGAAAAATGGGGAAAATTGGGTAAAACGGGGTAAAACAAAGGAAAAATGGGGGAAAAGAAAGGAAAAATTGAGAAAAATGGGGAAAAATGGGGAAAAACAAGAAAAATGGGGTAAAAATAGGGAAAAGCAAAGGAAAAATGGGGGAAAATTGGGGTAAAGCAAAGGAAAAATTGGGGAAAAACAAAGGAAAGATGGGGTAAAAATGGGGTTAAAAAAAGGAAAAATGGGAAAAAGCAAAGGAAAAATGGGGAAAACTAAAGGAAAAATTGGGAAAAACAAAGGGAAAATGGGGGAAAATGGGGTAAAACAAAGGAAAAATGGGGAAAGGAAAAATGGGGTAAAAATGGGGAAAAAACAAAAGAAAAATGTGGAAAAACAAAAGAAAAATGGGGAAAAAGAAAGGAAAAATTGAGAAAAATGGGGAAAAATGGGGTAAAAATGGGGAAAAGCAAAGGGAAAATGGGGTAAAACAAAGGAAAAATTGAGTAAAAATGGGGGGAAATGGGGCAAAAATAGGGTAAAACAAAGGAAAAATGGGGGAAAACAAAGGAAAATGGGGGAAACTAAAGGAAAAATGGGGAAAAAGGGGGAAAATGGGGTAAGAATGGGGTAAAACAGAGGAATAATGGGGAAAAGCAGGAAAATGGGGAAAAAGAAAGGAAATTGGGGTAAAACAAAGGAAAAATGGGGAAAGGAAAATGGGGTAAAAATGGGGAAAAAACAAAAGAAAAATGGGGAAAAAGAAAGGAAAATTGAGAAAAATGGGGGAAAATGGGGTAAAAATGGGGAAAAGCAAAGGGAAAATGGGGTAAAACAAAGGAAAAATTGAGTAAAAATGGGGGGAAATGGGGTAAAACAAAGGAAAAATTGGGAAAAAACAACGTAAAATTGGGAAAATTGGGAAAAGCAAAGGAAAATGGGGCAAAACAGGAAAAATGGGGAAAAAACAAAGGAAAAATGGGGTAAAAATAGGGAAAAGCAAAGGGAAAAAGGGGGAAAACAAAGGAAAAATGGGGTAAAAATGGGGAAAATTGGGGAAAACTAAAGGAAAAATTGGGGAAAAACAAAGGAAAAATGAAGAAAAACAAAGGAAATTGGGGTAAAACAAAGGAAAAATGGGGTAAAAATGGGGTAAAACAAAGGAAAAATGGGGAAAGGAAAAATGGGGTAAAAATTGTGAAAAATCAAAAGAAAAATGGGGAAAAAGAAAGGAAAAATTGAGAAAAATGGGGAAAAATGGGGTAAAAATGGGGAAAAGCAAAGGGAAAATGGGGTAAAACAAAGGAAAAATGGGGTAAAAGAAAGGAAAAATTGAGTAAAAATGGGGGAAATGGGGTAAAAATAGGGTAAAACAAAGGAAAAATGGGGAGAAATTGGGGTAAAACAAAGGAAAATGGGGTAAAACAAAGGAAAAATGGGGAAAACTAAAGGAAAAATGGGGTAAAACAAAGGAAAAATGGGGAAAGGAAAAATGGGGGAAAATGGTGAAAAACAAAAGAAAAATGGGGAAAAACAAAAGAAAAATTGAGAAAAATGGGGAAAAATGGGGTAAAAATGGGGAAAAGCAAAGGGAAAATGGGGTAAAACAAAGGAAAAATTGAGTAAAAATGGGGAAAATTGGGTAAAAATAGGGAAAAACAAAGGAAAAATGGGGGAAAATTGGGGTAAAACAAAGGAAAAATGGGGAAAAACAAGAAAAATGGGGTAAAAATAGGGAAAAGCAAAGGGAAAAAGGGGGAAAACAAAGGAAAAATGGGGTAAAAATGGGGAAAATTGGGGAAAACTAAAGGAAAAATTGGGGAAAAACAAAGGAAAAATGAAGAAAAACAAAGGAAAAATTGGGGTAAAACAAAGGAAAAATGGGGAAAGGAAAAATGGGGTAAAAATTGTGAAAAATCAAAAGAAAAATGGGGAAAAAGAAAGGAAAAATTGAGAAAAATGGGGAAAAATGGGGTAAAAATGGGGAAAAGCAAAGGGAAAATGGGGTAAAACAAAGGAAAAATTGAGTAAAAATGGGGAAAATTGGGTAAAAATGGGGAAAAACAAAGGAAAAATGGGGGAAAATTGGGGTAAAACAAAGGAAAAATGTGGTAAAAATTGGGGTAAAACAAAGGAAAATGGGGTAAAACAAAGGAAAAATGGGGAAAAACAAGAAAAATGGGGTAAAAATAGGGAAAAGCAAAGGAAAAAATGGGGTAAAACAAAGGAGAAATGGGGAAAAGCAAAGGAAAAATGAAAATTGGGGTAAAAATGGGGGAAAATGGGGGGAAATGGAAAACAAGAGGGAAAAAATGGGAAAAACCCAAAGGAAAATGGTTGGGAAATTGAAAAAATGGGGGGAAAATGGAGAAAAACGGTGAAAAAAAATCTAAAAATTGGGGAGAAAGGGGGAAATGGGGAAAAACGGGGAAAATGGAAAAAAAATGGGGGGAAAATGGGGGGGAAATGGTGAAAAATGGGGTGGGAATGGTGAAAATGGATGAGGAACATCAAGATGGAGCCTGAGGGACACCAGGGGTGACGGTGACAGCCCAGAAACGGCCTTGGGGACACCAAAAATGGGCTGAGGGACCCCAAAATGGGCTGAGGGACCCCGAGGTGGCCTTGGGGACACCAAAAATGGGCTGAGGGACCCCAAAATGGGCTGAGGGACCCCGGGGTGGCCTTGGGGACACCAACATGGGCTGAGGGACCCCAAAATGGGCTGAGGGACCCCAAAATGGGCTGAGGGACCCCGAGGTGGCCTTGGGGACACCAACATGGGCTGAGGGACCCCAAAATGGGCTGAGGGACCCCGAGGTGGCCTTGGGGACCCCAACATGGGCTGAGGGACCCCAAAATGGGCTGAGGGACCCCGAGGTGGCCTTGGGGACCCCAACATGGGCTGAGGGACCCCAAAATGGGCTGAGGGACCCCGAGGTGGCCTTGGGGACCCCAAAATGGGCTGAGGGACCCCGAGGTGGCCTTGGGGACACCAAAATGGGCTGAGGGACCCCAAAATGGGCTGAGGGACCCCGAGGTGGCCTTGGGAACAACAAAGGCAGCGCCACCATGGCCCCAAGGTCCCCAAATGGCCCCAAGGACCCCAACATCTCCAATGTCCCCAAGGTCCCCAATGTCCCCAACATCTCCAATGTCCCCAAGGTCCCCAACATCTCCAAGGTCCACAAATGTCCCCAAGGTCCCCAACATCTCCAAGGTCCCCAACATCTCCAATGTCCCCAAGGTCCCCAAGGTCCTCAAATGTCCCCAACATCTCCAAGATCCCCAGTGTCCCCATTACCCCAACATCACGAAGGTCCCCAAGGTCCTCAAATGTCCCCAAGCTCCCTGATGTCTCCGATGTCCCCAGTCCCCCCATTGTCCCCAGTGCCCCCAGTGTCCCCAAGGTCCCCAAGGTCCCCAACATCTCCAGTGTCCCCAAGGTCCACAAATGTCCCCAAGGTCCCCAAATGTCCCCAGGGTCCCCAGCGTCCCAAAGGTCCCCAACATCTCCAAGGTCCCCAAGGTCCTCAAATGTCCCCATCACCCCAACATCTCCAATGGCCCCAACACCCTCCATATTCCCAATGTCCCCAATGCCCCCAATGCCCCCAAGGTCCCCAAAGTCTCAAAGGTCCTCAACCTCTCCAGTGCCTCCAAGGTCCCAAAGATGCCAAATATCCCCAAGGTCCCCAATGTCCCCAAGGTCCCCAACATCCCCAATGTCCCCAAGGTCCCCAGGGTTCCCAAGGTCCCAACATCTCCAATGTCCCAATGAGCCCAAGGTCCCCAACATCCCCAAGGTCCCATCATCCAAACGTCTCCAGTGTCTCCAAGGTCCCAAAGGTCCCCACTGTCGCCAGTGCCCCCAGCATCTCCAACATCCCCAGTGTCCCCAAGGTCCCATCACCCCAACATCTCCAATGTCCCCAACATCCTCCATATTCCCAAGGTCCCCAAGGTCCTCAACATCTCCAATGTCCCCAAGGTCCCCAATGTCCCCATTACCCCATCTGCAAGGTCCCCAGGGTTCTCAAATGTCCCCAAGGTCCCAAGGACCCCAACATCTCCAACGTCCCCAAGGTCCACAAATGTCCCCAAGGTCCCCAACGTCCCAAAGGTCCCCAACATCCCCAAGGTCCCATCATCCAAACATCTCCAACATCTCCAAGGTGCCCAAGGTCCCAAAGGTCCCCAACATCCCCAATGTCCCCAATGTCCCAATGTCCCCAACATCCCCAATGTCCCCAATGTCCCCAAGGTCCCATCATCCAAACATCTCCAAGGTGCCTAAGGTCCCAAGGGTCCCCAACATCTCCAACGTCCCCAATGTCCCAATGTCCCCAACATCCCCAATGTCCCCAACATCCCCAATGTCCCCAATGTCCCAATGTCCCCACAGCCCCAACATCTCCAATGTCCCCAATGTCCCCAAGGTCCCATCACCCCAATATCTCCAATGTCCCAATGACCCCAATGACCCCAACATCTCCAACATCCCCAACATCCCCAATGTCCCCAACGTCCCCAACATCACCAATGTCCCCAACATCTCCAATGTCCCCAATGTCCCCAAGGTCCCATCACCCCAATATCTCCAATGTCCCAATGACCCCAATGTCCCCAACATCCCCAATGTCCCAACATCCCCAATGTCCCAATGTCCCCAACGTCCCCAATGTCCCCAACATCCCCAATGCCCCCAACATCCCCAATGTCCCAATGTCCCCAACATCCCCAATGTCCCCAGCATCTCCAGTGTCCCCAACATCCCCAATGTCCCCAACGTCCCCAACGTCCCCAACGTCCCCAACGTCCCCCCTGTCCCCACTGACCCCCCTCCGCCCCCCAGGCTCCTCCCCGGTGTCCTGCCACCCGGTCCCGGTGGGTGACACGCTGCTGCTGGTGGTGGCCCAGCTGCGCGGCGGCTCCTGGGTGTGGCGCCGCTCGGGCGGCCCCGGCTCCTCCTTCGTGCGCCACCAGTCCCTGGGCCAGGGCCACCTTCGCCGTCCCCACGCCGTCACCGCCGCCCGCCTGGGCGGCCACCTCTACCTGGGCGTGGCCGACAGCTCCAAGGGCGGCACCAGCACCGTGTTCCGCTGGGCTTCCGGAGCCTTCTACCCGCACCAGGCGCTGCGGCCGTGGCGGCGCGACACGCACCTGGAGTTCCTGGAGCTGGGCGGGCGCGCGGCGCTGGTGGTGTGCAGCGCGGCCAGGAGGCCCCAGGTGTACCTGTGGAGCGGCGGCGGCTTCGTGCCGCACACGGACATCCCGCACGTGCCCGACGTGTACGCGGCCAAGCACTTCCGAGTCAGGGGGAGCGTGTTCCTGTGTCTCACCAGGTTCCTGGGGGACGCCAAGGTGAGGAACGGGGTGGGGAGGGGGTGGTGGGGGGGGGGTTTGGGGTTCATGGAGGTTGTGGGGGTTCATCAGGGTCACGGGGTCATGTGGTTATGGGGGTCCATCAAGGTCATGGGGGTCCATCAAGGTCATGTGGTTATGGGGGTCCATCAAGGTCATGGGGGTCCATCAAGGTCATGTGGTTATGGGGGTCCATCAAGGTCATGGGGTTATGGGGGTCCATTAGGGTTATGGGGTTATAGGTTTCCATCATAGCTATGGGGTTATGGGGTTCCATCAGGGTCATGGGGTTATGGGGGTCCATTAGGGTTATGGGGTTATGGGGTTCCATCAAAGTAATGGGGTTATGTGGTTATCGGGGTCCATCATGGTTATGGGGTTATGGGGTCCATCAGGGTCATGGGTCCATGGGGTTCCATCAAGGTCATGGGGTTATGTGGTTCCATCAGGGTCATGGGGTTATTTGGTTATTGGGGTCCATCATGGTTATGGGGTTATGGGGTCATGGGGTTCCTTCATGGCTATGGGGTTATGGGGTTCCATCAGGGTCATAGGGTTATGGGGGTCCATCATGGTTATGGGGTCCCATCAAGGTCATGGGGTTATGGGGTTCCATCAGGATTATGGGGTCACGTGGTTATGGGGTTCTTTTAAGATTATGGATTCCATCAGGGTCATATAGTTATGGAGGTCCATCAAGGTCACGGGGTCATGGGGTTCCATCAGGGTCATGGGGTTATTTGGTTATCGGGGTCCATCATGGTTATGGGGTTATGGGGTCATGGGGTTCCTTCATGGCTATGGGGTTATGGGGTTCCATCAGGGTCATAGGGTTATGGGGGTCCATCAGGGTTATGGGGTCCCATCAAGGTCATGGGGTTATGTGGTTATCGGGGTCCATCAGGGTCATGGGTCCATGGGGGTCCATCATGACTATGTGGTTATGGAGTTCCATTAGGGTCATGGGGTTATCGGGGTCCATCATGGCTATGGGGTTATGGGGTCCATCACGGTCATGGGTCCATGGCGTTCCATCATGGCTATGGGGTTATGGGGTTCCATCAGGGTCATAGGGTTATGGGGGTCCATCAGGGTTATGGGGTTCCATCAAGGTCATGGGGTTATTTGGTTATCAGGGTCCATCATGGTTATGGGGTTCCATCAGGGTCATGGGGTTATGGGGTTCCATCAGGATTATGGGGTCATGTAGTTATGGGGTTCTTTTAAGATTATGGGTTCCATCAGGGTCATATAGTTATGGAGGTCCATCAAGGTCACGGGGTCATGGGGTTCCATCAGGGTCACGGGGTTATTTGGTTATCGGGGTCCATCATGGTTATGGGGTTCCATTAGGGTCATGTGGTTATGGAGGTCCATCAAGGTCACGGGGTCATGGGGTTATAGGGTTATCAGGGTCCATCATGGTTATGGGGTTATGGGGTTCCATCACGGTTATGGGGTCACATGGTTATAGGGTTCTTTTAAGATTATGGGTCCCATCAGGGTCATGTGGTTATGGAGGTCCATCAAGGTCACGGGGTCATGGGGTTCCATCATGGCTATGGGGTTATGGAGTTCCATTAGGGTCATGGGGTTATGGGGTTCCATCAAGGTCATGGGGTTATGTGGTTATCAGGGTCCATCATGGTTATGGGGTTTGGAGTTCCATCAAGGTCATGGGTTTATGGGGTTATGGGGTCCATCAGGGTCATGGGTCCGTGGGTTTCCATCATGGTTATGGGGTTCCATTAGGGTCATGGGGTTATGGGGTGCCATCATGGCTATGGGGTTATGGGGTTATCGGGGTCCATCATGGCTATGGGGTTATGGGGTCCATCAGGGTCATGGGTCCATGGGGTTCCATCATGGCTATGGGGTTATGGGGTTCCATCAGGGTCATGGGGTTATGGGGGTCCATCAGGGTTATGGGGTCACGTGGTTATGGGGTTCTTTTAAGATTATGCGTTCCATCAGGGTCATGTGGTTATGGAGGTCCATCAAGGTCATGGGGTTATGGAGGTCCATCAAAGTCATGGGAGTTCGGCACGGCCACGGGGTTGTGGGGTACATTGAAGTAATGTGGTTATGGGGTTCCACCAGGGTCATGGGGTCATGCGGGTTCCACCATGGCCATGTGGTCATGGAGGGTCAGCAGGGTCATGTGGTTATGGGGTCCCATCAAGGTCGTGGAGTTCCATCAAGGTCATGGGGTTATGGAGGTCCACAAGGTCATGGAGGGTCAGCAGGGTCATGTGGTTATGGGGGTCCATCATGGTTATGGGGTTATGGGGTTCTAGCAAGGTCATGGGGTCATGTGGTCATGGGGGTCCATCAAGATCATGGGGGTCAGCAGGGTCATGTGGTTATGGGGGTACATTGAGGTCATGTGGTTATGGGGGTCCATCAGGGTCATGGGGTTATGGGGGTCCATCAAGGTCATGTGGTTATGGGGGTCCATCAGGGTCATAGGGTCATGTGGTTATGGGGGTCCATCATGGTCATGTGGTTATGGGGGTCCATCAGGGTTATGTGGTTATGGAGTCATGTGGTCATGGAGGTCCATCAAGGTCATGTGGTCATGGGGGTCAGCAGAGTCATGGGGTTATGGGGTTCCATCAGGGTCATGGGGTTATGGGGGTCCATTGGGGTTATGGGGTTATGGAGGTCCATCATGGTTATGGGGTTATGGGGATCCATCATGGTTATGGGGTTCCATCAAGGTCAGGGGGGTCCATCAAGGTCATGGAGGTCAGCAGGATCATGTGGTTATGGGGTTCCATCAAGGTCATGGGATTATGGGGGTCCATCAAGGTCATGGGGGTCCATCAAGGTCACAGAGGGTCAGCAGGGTCATGTGGTTATGGGGTTCCATCAAGGTCATGTGGTCAAGGGTGGTCACCAGGGTCATGTGGGGCCACCACAGTCACGATGGTCACCACAAGACCACAGGGGTCCATCAGGGTCACGTGAGCCCATCTCTGACCCTGTGACCCCATGTGCAGGGGATGGTGGTGGGAGCGCTCCAACCCCACCCAACCCAACCCAACCCAACCCATCCCATGGTTCCACCACCATCCCATGACCCCATCATGGACCCCAAGGTCCCACCACTGACCTCACGACCCCAAACCCCACCTGCCCATCTCCAGGTGATGGCACTGGGAGGGCTCCAACCCAGCCCAACCCAACTCATCCCACCCCATGACCCATCACCCACCCCATGGTCCCACCACTGATCCCATGGTCCCATCACCCATCCCATAGTCCCACCACTGATCCCATGACCCATCACCGATCCCATGGTCCCACCACTGATCCCATGGTCCCATCACCCATCCCATAGTCCCACCACTGATCCCATGACCCATCACCGATCCCATGGTCCCACCACTGATCCCATGGTCCCATCACCCATCCCATGGTCCCACCACTGATCCCATGACCCATCACCCATCCCATGGTCCCACCACTGATCCCATGACCCATCCCCTGGTCCCACCACCATCCCCTGACCCCACCAGTGATCCCCTGGTCCCACCACCCATCCCCTGGTCCCATCCGATGACCTCATCACCCACCCCATGGTCCCACCACCCATCCCATGGTCCCACCACCATCCGATGACCTCATCAACCACCCCATGGTCCCACCAGTGATCCCCTGGTCCCACCACCCATCCCCTGGTCCCACCACCACCCCCTGACCCCACCACTGATCTCATGGTCCCACCACCCATCCCCTGGTCCCACCACTGATCTCATGGTCCCACCACCATCCGATGACCTCATCACCCATCCCGTGGTCCCACCACCCATCCCCTGGTCCCACCGCCATCCGATGGCCTCACCACCCATGCCCCGGTCCCTCGGCAGGTGATGCGCTGGGAGGGCTCCATGTTCCGCGAGGTGCAGGCGGTGCCGGCGCGCGGCTCCCTGGTGTTCCAGCCGCTTCTCCTGGCCGGCCACCGCTACGTCCTGCTGGGCAACGACTTCGCGCCGAGCCGCGTGTTCCGCCTGGGCGCCGCCGGGCGCCTGGAGCCCGAGCAGGAGCTGCCGGCGCCCTCGCCCCGCGCCTTCGTCCCCGTCGCCGCCGGCCACCGGCACTTCCTGCTGGCCACCAGCTTCAAGGGCGCCACCCAGGTCTACGCGCACGTCACCGAGGACATCGGCACCTAGGGGGCGCCTGGGGACAGCTGGGGACAGCTGGGGACAGCTGGGGACATCCATGTGATTGAGGACATCGGCACCTAGCGGGCGCCTGGGGACACCTGGGGACAGCTGGGGACACCTCGGGACAGCTGGGGACATCCACGTGACCAAGGACATCGGCACCTAGGGGACACCTGGGGACAGATGGGGACACCTGGGGACATCCACGTCACCGAGGACGTCGGCACCTAGGGGGCGCCTGGGGACACCTGGGGACATCCATGTGATCGAGGACATCGGCACCTAGGTGACACCTGGGGACAGATGGGGACAGCTGGGGACATGTGGGGACATCCATGTGACCAAGGACATCAGCACCTAGGGGACACCTGGGGACAGCTGGGGGCACCTGGGGAAACCTGGGGACACCTGGGGACATCCACGTCCCACCACACACGAGGACATGGACACCTAGGGGACACCTGGGGGCATCCATGTCACCGAGGACGTTGGCACCTGGGGGACACCTGGGGACACCTGGGGACATCCACGTCACTGAGGACATCGGCACCTAGGGGGTGCCTGGGGACACGTGGGGACAGATGGGGGCACCTGGGGACATCCATGTCACAGAGGACATCGGCACCTAGGGGACACCTGGGGACAGATGGGGGCACCTGGGGACACCTGGGGACATCCACGTCCCACCACACACGAGGACATGGGCACCTAGGGGACACCTGGGGGCACCTGGGGACATCCACATCACTGAGGACATGGGCACCGAGGGGACATGTGGTGGCATCTGGAGGGACGTGGGGATGGTGGCCACCACATCACCGTGGAGATGGGGACATCAGGAGACATCAGGGGACACCTGGGGACAGCCGGGTGGCATCTGGAGGGACGTGGGGATGGTGGTGACCACGATGCTGTAGAGATGGGGACATCTGGGGACATCACGGGGATCTGTGGTGGCAGCTGGAGGGACGTGGGGATGGTGGCAACCGCGTCACCATGGAGATGGGGACATCAGGGGACATCTGGGTCTGCGGTGTCACCGAGGGCGTGGGGACATGAGGGGACACCTGGGGACACCAGGTGGCCGCTGAGGGTGGTGGCCACCAGGTCACCATGGAGATGGGGACATCAGGGGACACCATGGGGACACTTTGGTGACACCACGGGGATGGCAGTGCCACCACGGCCCCGTGCAGCTGCAGGGACCTGGGGCCACCCTCACGCCCTGTCCCCAAGGCCACCGGCGACCCGATGTCACCTCCGGGTGCCACCATGGCCCCGATGTCCCCAAGGCCACCACTGACCCAGTGTCCCCAGAGCCACTGTCACCCTGATGTCCCCTCCTGGTGCCACCATCAACCCAATGTCCCCAAGGCCACCGCTGACCCAGTGTCCCCAAAGTCACTGTCACCTCAGTGTCCCCTCCCAGTGTCACCATGGCCCCGATGTCCCCAAGGCCACCATTGACCCAACGTCCCCTCCTGGTGTCACCAATGCTCCAATGTCCCCAAGGCCACCATCACTCAATGTCCCCAAGGTCTCGTGTCCCCTCCTGGTGCCACCATCTCCCCGATGTCCCCAAGGCCACCACCGCTGACCCAATGTCCCCAAAGTCGCTGTCACCCCAATGTCACCCTTGGCTTTGTGTCACTTTCTGGTGCCACCATGGCCCTGATGTCCCCAAGGCCCCAAGGCCACCATGGCCCCGATGTCCCCAGAGCCACTGTCACCCCAATGTCCACAAGGCCACCATGGCCCCAATGTCCCCAGGGCCTTGTGTCCCCTCCTGGTGCCACCGTGGCCCCGATGTCCCCAAGGCCACCATCATTAATGTCCCCTCCTGGTGCCTTGTGTCCCCTGCTGGTGCCACCATCAATCGATGTCCCCAAGGCCACCACTGACCTGATGACCTCAGAGCCACTGTCACCCCGGTGTCCCCTCCTGGTGCCGCTGTCACCCCGGTGTCCCCAAGGCCACCATCGTTGACCCAATGTCCCCAAGGCCACCATCATTGACCCAATGTCCCCAAGGCCACCATCACCCTGATGTCCCCAAAGTCACCATCACCCCGATGTCCCCAAGGCCACCTCCTGGTGCCACCATCTCTCTGATGTCCACAAGGCCACCATCGTTGACCCAATGTCCCCAAGGCCGCCATGGCCCCAATGTCCCCTCCTGGTGCCACCACTGACCCAATGTCCCCAGAGTCGCTGTCACCCCGATGTCACCCTTGGCTTTGTGTCACTTTCTGGTGCCACCATGGCCTCGATGTCCCCAAGGCCACCACTGACCCAATGTCCCCTCCTGGTGCCACCATCCTCCCAATGTCCCCAAGGCCCCAAGGCCACCATGGTCCTGATGTCCCCAGAGCCACCGTCACCCCAGTGTCCCCTCCTGGTGCCACCATCATTGACCCAATGTCCCCAAGGCCATCATCACCCCAATGTCCCCTCATGGTGCCACCATCCTCCCAGTGTCCCCAAGGCCATCATTGTCCTGATGTCCCCAAGGCCATCATCACCCCAATGTCCCCTCATGGTGCCACCATCACCCCAGTGTCCCCAAGGCCACCATTGACCCAATGCCACCTCCTGGTGCCACCATCTCTCTGATGTCCCCAAGGCCACCACCATGGTCCCGATGTCCCCAGGGCCTTGTGTCCCCTGCTGGTGCCACCATGGCCCCGATGTCCCCAAGGCCACCATCGCCCCAATGTCCCCAATGCCACCACCACTGGCCCGATGTCCCCAGAGTCGCCGTCACCCCAATGTCACCCTTGGCTTTGTGTCACCTCCTGCTGCCACCATCACTCAATGTCCCCAAGGCCTTGTGTCCCCTCCTGGTGCCACCATTGCCTCAATGTCCCCAAGGCCACCCATTGTCACCTCAGTGTCACCACTGGTCTCGTGTCCTCTTCTGGTGCCACCATTGCCTCAATGTCCCCAAGGCCACCACTGACCCAATGTCACCATGAGCCTTGTGTCCCCTGCTGGTGCCACCATCAATCGATGTCCCCAGGCCACCACTGACCTGATGACCTCAGAGCCACCGTCACCCCAATGTCCCCAAGGCCACCATCGTTGACCCAATGTCCCCAAGGCCATCATCACCCTGATGTCCCCAAAGTCACCATCACCTCAGTGTCCCCTCCTGGTGCCACCATCACCCCAATGTCCCCAAGGCCACCATCACTGACCCAATGTCCCCAAGGCCACCATTGACCCAATGTCCCCTCCTGGTGCCACCATGTCCCGATGTCCCCAAAGTGTCACCGCTGGTCTCGTGTCCTCTCCCGGTGCCGCCATCGCCTCGGTGTCCCCGGTGCCGCCGTCACCCCCGATGTCCCCAAGGCCTCGTGTCCCCTCCTGGTGCCACCACTGTCCCCTCCCCCAGTGACCAAAATCCGGGTTTTTTTCACTCGTTTTTATTCATTGCCTTTGCTGGGGACATCTGGGGTCATTTTGGGGCCATTTTGGGTCATTTGGGGACACTTGGGGATATTTGGGGCCATTTGGGAACATTTGGGGCCATTTTGGGGACAATTTTGGGACATTTTGGGGACATTTGGAGACATCTGGGGTCATTTTGGGGCCATTTCGCGACATTTTGGGACAATTGGGGAGATTTGGGGCCATTTCGTGACATTTGGTGACATTTGGGGCCATTTTGGGACAGTTTGGGGTCATTTTGTGTAATTTTGGGGCTATTTGGGGCCATTTTGGGACATTTCAGGTCATTTTGGGGACATTTGGGGCCATTTGGTGACACTTGAGGACATTTGGGGTCATTTTGGGGCCATTTTAGGGACATTTGGGGCCATTTTGGGTAATTTTGGGACATTTGGGGCCATTTTGGGGGCATTTTAGGGACATTTGGGGCCATTTGGGGCCATTTTGGGGCCATTTGGTGACACTTGGGGACATCTGGGGTAATTTGGGGCCATTTTGGGGCCATTTGGGAACATTTGGGGCCATTTTAGGGCCATTTGGGGACATTTTAGGGCCATTTTGGGGAGATTTTAGGGCCACTTGGTGACACTTGGAGACATTTGGGGACATTTTGGGGTCATTTGGGGACATCTGGGGGCCATTTTGGGGCCATTTAGTGACCCTTGGTGACCCTTGGGGCCATTTTGGGGCCCCTTGGGGACATCTCAGGCTCCTGTGGAGAGAGGGGCGGGGTCAGGGGGTGGCGCCGTCCCCTCCGCGCTGTCCCCAAGGTGTCCCCAAGGTGGGGGGGGGGGACGCTCACCTGTCCCCGCCGGGGGTGGCAGCTCCGGGGGGGGGCGGCGGCGGCTGCGGGGGGGGGAGGGGACAGATCGGTGTCACCAAATGCCACCAAGGTGTCCCCAAACGCCACCAGAGCGTCCCCAAACGCCCCAATGTCCCCAGTGTCCCCAACCCTCTCAATGTCCCCAAAGTGTCCCCAATTGTGTTTCCGACCCTCGCAATGTCCCCAAATCCCCCCCCGTGTCCCCCAAAATGTCCCCAAAATGTCCCCAAATGTCCCCAAAATGTCCCCAAATCCCCACGAAAGGCCCCAGATGTCCCCAACCCTCTCAATGTCCCCAATGTGTCCCCAGTTCCCCCAAATGTCCCCAACCCCAAATCCCCGGAATGTCCCCAATGTCCCCAAAATGTCCCCAAAATGTCCCCAAATGTCCCCAAAGTCTCAAGTGTCCCCAACCCCAAATCCCACCAAAGTGTCCCCAAAGTGTCCCCAAATGTCCCCAACCCCCAGGGCCCACACTGTCCCCCAATGTCCCCAAAATGTCCCCAATGGCCCCAAGCCCTCGATGTCCCCAAAACCCCCAAGTGTCCCCAAATTGCCCCCAAATCTCCAACCCCCAAATCCCCCAAATGTCCCAAAGTGTCCCCAAACCCCCAATGTCCCCAATCCCCCCCGAGTGTCCCCAAATGTCCTCAACCCTCCCAGTGTCCCCAATGTCCCCAAATGTCCCCAAATCCCCCCAAGTGTCCCCAATGTCCCCAAATGTCCCCAAATCCCCCCAGTGTCCCCAAGGTGTCCCCAAATGTCCCTGATGTCCCCAACCGTCTCAATGTCCCCAAAGAGTCCCCAACCCCGCAAGTGTCCCCAAAGTGTCCCCAAATCCACCAAATGTCCCCAATGTCCCCAAAGTGTCCCCAAAGTGTCCCCAAAGTCCCCAGTGCACACAAATCCCCATAAAAGTCCCCAAATGTCCCCAAATCCCCCAAATGTCCCCAATTGTCCCCAGTCCCACCAAGGTCCCCAAAAGTCCCCAAATGTCCCCAAAATGTCCCCAAATCCCCCAAATGTCCCCAAATGTCCCCAGTGTCCCCAAGGTCCCACCTGGCCTTGCTCCGGCACTTGCACTTCCCACCTGTGGGGACACAGAGGGGACACCGGTGACAATGACACCGGGAGGGGACAATGACACCGGTGACAATGACACGGGGAGGGGACACAGGTGACACAGGTGACAATGACACAGGGAGGGGACACAGGTGACACAGGTGACAATGACACCGGGAGGGGACAATGACACCGGGAGGGGACAATGACACCGGTGACAATGACACCGGGAGGGGACACAGGTGACACAGGGGACAATGACACCGGGAGGGGACAATGACACCGGTGACAATGACACAGGGAGGGGACACAGGTGACACAGGTGACAATGACACCGGGAGGGGACAATGACACCGGTGACAATGACACGGGGAGGGGACACAGGTGACACAGGTGGCACAGGTGGCACAGGTGACAATGACACGGGGAGGGGACAATGACACCGGTGACAATGACACGGGGAGGGGACAATGACAGGTGACACAGGGAGATGACAGAGACAGGTGACACAGAGGTGACACACAGAGGTGACAATGACACAGGTGACAATCACAATGACACAGGTAGGGGACACAGGTGACAATGACAATGACAGTGACACACAGGCGACACTGACACGGGGAGGGGACACAGGGAGATGATAGAGACAGGTGACACGGAGGTGACAATGACAGAGGTGACAATGACAATGACAGTGACACACAGGTGACAGTGACAATGACACAGGTGACAATGACAGTGACACACAGGTGACAGACAATGACACACAGGTGACAGTGACAATGACAATGACGAACAGGTGACAGTGACAATGACAGTGACACACAGGTGACACAGGTGACAATGACACACAGGTGACAGTGACACACAGGTGACAGTGACACTGACACACAGGTGACAGTGACACAGGTGACAATGACACAGGTGACAGTGACAGCGACACACAGGTGACAATAACAATGACACAGGTGACAGTGACAATGACAATGACAGTGACACACAGGTGACACAGGTGACACAGGTGACACAGGTGACAATGACAATGACACACAGGTGACAATGACAGTGACACAGGTGACAATGACACACAGGTGACACAGGTGACACAGGTGACAATGCCAATGACACACAGGTGACAATGACAGTGACACAGGTGACACAGGTGACAGTGACACACAGGTGACACAGGTGACACAGGTGACAATGACAATGACAGTGACACAGGTGACACACAGGTGACAATGACAATGACAGTGACACACAGGTGACAATGACAATGACACACAGGTGACACAGGTGACACAGGTGACAATGACACACAGGTGACAATGACAATGACACAGGTGACAATGACACACAGGTGACACAGGTGACAATGACAATGACACACAGGTGACAGTGACAGTGACACACAGGTGACACAGGTGACAGTGACACACAGGTGACAATGACACACAGGTGACACAGGTGACACACAGGTGACAATGACAATGACACAGGTGACAATGACAATGACACACAGGTGACAATGACAATGACACAGGTGACACAGGTGACAGTGACACACAGGTGACAATGACACACAGGTGACACAGGTGACACAGGTGACAATGACACACAGGTGACAATGACAGTGACACACAGGTGACAATGACAATGACACACAGGTGACACAGGTGACACAGGTGACAATGACAATGACACAGGTGACAATGACAATGACACACAGGTGACAATGACAATGACACAGGTGACACAGGTGACAGTGACACACAGGTGACAATGACAGTGACACACAGGTGACAATGACAGTGACACACAGGTGACAATGACACACAGGTGACAATGACAGTGACACACAGGTGACAATGACAATGACACACAGGTGACAATGACAATGACAGTGAC
Organism: Molothrus aeneus; assembly: GCF_037042795.1. Lineage (NCBI taxonomy): Eukaryota > Metazoa > Chordata > Aves > Passeriformes > Icteridae > Molothrus > Molothrus aeneus. Next base: position 26,593 of record NW_027099005.1, read on the forward strand.
ACAGGTGACACGGGTGACAGTGACACACAGGTGACAATGACACACAGGTGACACAGGTGACACAGGTGACAATGACACACTGGTGACACAGGTGACACAGGTGACACAGGTGACACAGGTGACAATGACACAGGTGTCACTCACTGAGCAGCACGGCCACCCCCAGCACGCTCAGCACCGCGGCCACCACGAGGCCACCGACGCGCAGGTGACACCAGTCTGGGGACACACGGGGACACCTTGGGGACACCTGGGGACAGCTGGGGACACCTGGGGACAGCTCGGGGACAGCTGGGGACACCTTGGGGATATCTGGGGACAACTTGGGGATATCTGGGGACACCTTGGGGACACCTTGGAGATATCTGGGGACACCTGGGGACAGCTGGGGACAGCTTGGGGAGACCTTGGGGACACCTTGGGGATATCTGGGGACACCTTGGGGACACCTGGGGACACCTGGGGACACCTTGGAGATATCTGGGGACACCTGGGGACAGCTGGGGACAGCTTGGGGAGACCTTGGGGACACCTTGGGGATATCTGGGGACACCTTGGGGACACCTGGGGACACCTTGGGGACACCTTGGAGATATCTGGGGACACCTGGGGACAGCTGGGGACAGCTTGGGGAGACCTTGGGGACACCTTGGGGATATCTGGGGACAGCTTGGGGACACTTTGGGGACACTTTGGGACACTATGGGGATACCTGGGGGACACTTTGGGGACAGCTGTGACACACCTGGGGACACTTGGGGTCACTTTGGGGACACCTGGGGAGAGCTGGGGACACCTGGGCACAACTTGGGGACACTCAAGGACACGTGGGGACAATTTGGAGATACCTTGGGGACACCGGTGACACACCTGGGGACAGCTTGGGGACACTTTGGGGACACCTGGGGACACTTTGAGGACATTTTGGGGACATTTGGGGACACTTTGGGACATTTGGGGCCCTCCCAGTTTGCCCCAGTTCCGCACTCACCGTACTGGAATGGACTGGAGGCACCTGGGGGGGAGGGGAGGGGTCAGAGACCAGTACGGACCAGTATAAACCAGTACGGACCAGCATAAACCAGTACGGACCAGCATAAACCAGTACGGACCAGTATAAACCAGTATAAACCAGTACAGACCAGTATGGACCCTCCCTCCCAGTATAAACCAGTATGGACCAGTATAAACCAGTACGGACCAGTATGGACCAGTGTGGACCCTCCCTCCCAGTATAAACCAGTTTGGGCTTTCTATCCCAATCCCTCCCAGTCCCTCCCAGTCCAGTCCCAGTCCCTCCCAGTCCCTCCCAGTATAGCCCAGTATAGCCCAGTATAACCCAGTATAGCCCAGTATAGCCCAGTATAACCCAGTATAACCCAGTATAACCCAGTATAGCCCAGTATAGCCCAGTATAGCCCAGCATAGCCCAGTATAACCCAGTATAGCCCAGTATAGCCCAGTATAAACCAGTATAACCCAGTATAACCCAGTATAACCCAGTATAGCCCAGTATAGCCCAGTATAGCCCAGTATAAACCAGTATAACCCAGTATAGCCCAGTATAGCCCAGTATAGCCCAGTATAGCCCAGTATAAACCAGTATAGCCCAGTATAGCCCAGTATAACCCAGTATAGCCCAGTATAGCCCAGTATAAACCAGTATAACCCAGTACAGCCCAGTATAAACCAGTATAGCCCAGTATAACCCAGTATAAACCAGTATAGCCCAGTATAGCCCAGTATAGCCCAGTATAGCCCAGTCACTCACCGGGGGGGTCCCCTCTGGCCAGGGACAGCACTGGGGGATGGGGGAGGGGACACCAGTTAAACCAGTATGGGGGGGGCACTGGGCCCAGTTCAGACCAGTGACCCCCCCCAAAACCATCCCAGTTCAGACCAGTCCATCCCAGTTCATCCCAGTTCCCTCCCAGTCCATCCCAGTTCCCTCCCAGTTCCTCCCAGTAACTCCCCAATCCCCTCCCAGTTCCTCCCAGTTTGTCCCAGTCCCCCCCAGTATAACCCAGTTCCCTCCCAGTCCCTCCCAGTTGCTCCCAGTTCCATCCCAGTATAACCCAAACCCCTCCCAGTTCATCCCAGTTCATCCCAGTCCCCTCCCAGTCCATCCCAGTCCCTCCCAGTCTATCCCAGTATCTTCCAATCCCCTCCCTGTTCCCCCCCAGCCCCCTCCCAGTATAAACCAGTATCTCCCAGTCCCTCCCAGTCTGTTCCCAGTCCGTCCCAGTCCGTTCCCAGTACCTCCCAGTATCACCAGTGCCCGCAGCCGTTCTCGCTCCATTCCGAGACCTTTGAGGGAACTGGCACAGACTGGGATGGACTGGGAGGGGACTGGGATGGAACTGGGAGGGACTGGGAGGGACTGGGATGGAACTGGGATGGGACTGGGAGGGACTGGGAGGGACTGGGAGGGACTGGGATGGAACTGGGAGGGACTGGGAGGGAACTGGGAGGGACTGGGAGGGAACTGGGAGGGACTGGGAGGGGTTTGGGGGAGAATTGGGATGAACTGGGAGGGGACTGGGATGAACTGGGAGGGACTGGGAGGGGATTGGGAGGGATTGGGACAGACTGGGACAAACTGGGATGAACTGGGAGGGGCCTGAGGGAGAATTGGGAGGGACTGGTTTATACTGGGAGGGGACTGGGAGGGAACTGGGAGGGACTGGGAGGAACTGGGAGGGACTGGGATGGAACTGGGAGGGGACTGGGAGGAACTGGGAGGGACTGGGATGGAACTGGGAGGGACTGGGAGGGACTGGGATGGAACTGGGAGGGACTGGGATGGAACTGGGAGGGACTGGGAGGGAACTGGGAGGGAACTGGGAGGAACTGGGAGGAACTGGGAGGGGACTGGGAGGAACTGGGAGGGGACTGGGACAAACTGGGAGGGAACTGGGACAAACTGGGAGGGACTGGGAGGGGACTGGGAGGGAACTGGGACAAACTGGGGGGAACTGGGAGGGGGGGATGAGTCACTGGCATTCCTGAGCAGGGCGGGACTGGAACAAACTGGGACAAACTGGGACAAACTGGGGGGGGGGGGGAGACTCGGCAAACTGGGAGAAACTGGGGAGGACTGGGAGGGACTGGGGGGTTACTGGGATGAACTGGGAGGGTCTGGGGGGGTTACTGGGAATTACTGGGGAGGCACTGGGAGTTACTGGGATGAACCGGGAGAAGGGTGGGGGGGTTACTGGGAGTTACTGGGATGAACTGGGAGGGACTGGGATGAACTGGGAGTTACTGGGACAGACTGAGGGAGTTACTGGGGGATAACTGGGAGTTACTGCGGAGTTACTGGGATGGACTGGGATGAACTGGGAGGGTCTGGGGAGTTACTGGGATGAACTGGGATGGTCTGGGGAGTTACTGGGCACTTACTGGGATGGACTGGGAATTATGGGGGAGTTACTGGGATGGACTGGGAGTTACTGGGGGTTACTGGGAGTTACTGGGGTCCCACTCACCTTCCCAGAGAAGCCGCGGGGAACTGGAAATGGGGGGGGGGAACTGGGAGGGGGCGGGGCCGATGAAAAGGGCGGGGCCAAAGAAGGGGCGGGGCCAGAGCTGAGGTTTGGCCGGGGAGGGACTGGGACAAACTGGGGGATACTGGGACAGACTGGGATGGACTGGGATGAACTGGGAACAGCACTGGGATGGACTGGGAGATACTGGGAGGCACTGGGGCAAACTGGGACGCACTGAGAGCGATACTGGGATGGACTGGGAGGGACTGGAGGGGCACTGGGGCTGTACTGGTCTGTACTGGTCTGAACTGGGAGGGATTGGAAGGGTTAAAGGAGCTGTTCCCGCCTCCGCCGCGTCCCATTGGCTGAAGCTCCCGCCCGTCTCTGCCTGCGACCAATCAGCGCCCGGGAACAGGATGTGGGGCGGGGCCTGGACTCGGCGCCATTTTAGAGACGTTTAGCCTACAATTCCCATTATGTACCGCAACACCGATAGACCCTAATGGAGCCGGCACTACAACTCCCGTCATGCCCCGCGGCCTCCATAGATCCCAATGGAGCCGGTACTACAACTCCCGTCATGCCCCGCGCTCCTCTCAGAGCCCGTAATCGCTTTTGTGTGCCCCATTGGCGCCCCCCAGACCCTGCGGGACCCCCGGGTGCCCCCTCAGAGCCCACCCGGGACCCCCAAGTGCCCCAGGCCGCACAGACGCCTCCCAGCGCCATTTTCTGGCCTACATCTCCCATCCTGCCCCGCGGCCACAGAGCCCCCTCATGGCCGAGTTCCGGCCCTGCCAGTCCCGTTCACGTCCCGCGCCCCAAGGATACCCCTCAGAGCCCCCTCAGGTGCTCCCCAAGGGCTCCCCGAGCCCACAGGGTCCCTCCAGGTGCCTTCCCGGACCCCCAAGCGCTCCGTCATAGCCACTTGCGGGACTACAGCTCCCGTCATGCCCCGCGGCGCCCATACTGCGCCATTACCACCGTGCCTCCATCTCCCGTCATGCCCCGCGGCCCAATTAAGCTCCATAAAGCAGGGCATCCAACTCCCATCATCCCCCGCGCCCCATAGACCCCTTTATACCCGCGCCTACAACTCCCATCATCCCTCGCACCCCATAGATCCCCGTTATACCCGCGCCTACAATTCCCATGATCCCCCGCGCCGCATAGATCCCCGTTATACCCGCGCCTACACCTCCCATCATCCTCCGCGCCCCACTATACACAGGCCTCCAACTCCCATCATCCCCCGCGCCCCATTGACTCCCGTTATATCCACGCCTCCAACTCCCATCACCCCCCGCACGCCATAGATCCCCGTTATACCCGCGCCTACATCTCCCATGATCCCCCGCGCCCCATTGACTCCCGTTATATCCACGCCTACAACTCCCATGATACCCCGCGCCCCACAGATCCCAATTAGAGCCCCCTAAATTCCCTCCCAGACCCCAAAACAATGAAAAAACCCCAAATTTATTTGAACACCAACACTCAGTCACCTCCAAGCTCCCAAATCCTTTAATATTCACAATTTCCTCCTCTTTAACCCCTTCCTTTCCTCCCATCGCAGTTCAGTGGATTTGATTGAATTTCATCTCCATCCTCCTCTTCCTGCCGGGGTTTTTGGGGTCCCTCAGAGCAGGGGCCGGCCCCGCTGGGTGGGCAGAACCCCGAATCTGCGTTTGAGGGCCAGGCGGTGCCGGGAGAATTTATCATCGGGGGAGAAACGGGCGGGGTGGGCGGAGCGGGTGGGGAGCCCGGCCGGGGACACTTTCTGAGGGAAAAATGACACAAAATCCCATCAATTCCACCCAAAATCCCCCCCCACAGGACACGGGGTGGGCGGAGCGGGTGGGGAGCCCGGCTGGGGACACTTTCTGAGGGAAAAATGACACAAAATCCCATCAATTCCACCCCAAATCCCCCCCCTCAGGACACGGGGTGGGCGGAGCGGGTGGAGAGTCCATTTCTGAGGGAGAAAATTTTACAAATGACACAAAATCCCATCAATTCCACCCAAAATTTCCCCCCCTCAGGATAAGGGGTGGGCGGAGCGGGTGGGTAGCCCATTTCTGAGGGAGAAAATTGCACAAAATCCTCTAAAATCCGACAAAATACATGAAATACCCACTCAGGATAAGCAAAATCCCATAAATTCCTCATAAAATGCCCCCAAAATCTGCTGAGTTGCCCAAATTCCCCCCCTCAGGACACCCAAACTCCCCGAAAACCCCTCAAATGCCCCAAAATCTCCCAAATTCCCCCTCAGGAGACCCCAAATCCCCACAAAATGCCCAAAATCCCCTCAAATTCCCCCTCAGGACAACAAAAATCCCCCAATTTCCCCCTCAGGGAACCCCAAATCCCCCAAATCCCCTCAAATGTCCCAAAATCTCCCAAATTCCCCCTCAGGACAT